>NC_089773.1:1035000-1050000 GCF_040412425.1 Macrobrachium rosenbergii
ATATATATATATATATATAATATATATATATATATATATATATATATATATATATATATATATATATATATATATATGAAGGCTCCAACATACACAGACGCCATCCCTTTTGATTAACGTCAGTCCAATGATAAGTTGTGTCAGAGGAGGCGCGCAATAGCGTCAGCGCTCTCTCTCTCTCTCTCTCTCTCTCTCTCTCCATGCGAGTTGTGTGACATTACTGAAGGTAATCTGCAGGAGGTCTAAATCTCATATGAGGAAACCATCACACCTGTATGTTACCTGTGCAGACGGAAATGACATTTCCATTTTCCCCGACATTTATGTACGGCATTTCCGGCTAAATCATATTCTGTACAGAGGCGAATCTGAAAAGGAAAGTCCGACTGACTTATGATGAAAAATGGGATATATTTGCCTTTTCACTCCGCGCCGTCATAAAAGTGGAATTCAGCCGCGTGTTTGGATATTCTTTCGCTTCTCTTTCTCCTCTCGCTTTCTATCACGTCACTGCCTGGCTGGCTGCTGCTGCTGCTGCTGCTGCCTTTTTCTTTCTGCCTCTTTTATTTTGATTTTGATTCCTGAAAGGTTAACTGTTGATGATTTTAATACTCGGTTGTTTGTGATGTTTGTGAACCGGTTGCGTCACTTCAAAGCCTTCACAACGCCAACCAAATTTCCCCTTGACGAGTTTATTAACGCGCTGTCCGGTATTTACATTGATTTTTTTTTCTCTGTCACACCTGTTACCTGTTACAGCCATTTCACGGCATGATGTACTTAAAATGGCATCTCGTGGGTGCATTTCATCAATAGGTATTTAAAACCTCCGGTTCTTTTCAAAATGAGGACTTGATCACAAGGACATGAAACTTGTGTAGTGTCTTTGTATCACAGGAGTGTTGGTATTCTTCAGTACTTGTATCTTTCCGTTCTTTTCCGTTTTGTCTAGGCTAGTAATGGGCTTTAACTTACTCGTCTCATTCAGCTTGACACCTGACGAATATGCCCGATTAATATATAAAACGGCCATGATGCTTCCGACTGTCTTTCGGTTTAAGTGTCTTGCTCATATTACAAGTCTGATTTCTTTTTTTCATGTTTCCTGTTCCATTATCTTTTTCTTCTTGCTTCCCGATTTATTTTTGCATTGTTCGAGAATCCTTCCATATCCTTTCAAAGGTATTCTAAGGGCATCCAGAGCTATTGGATGCTGGGTGCCTTTCTTGATACAACCCAGTTTTCCAGGCTGTTCATTTATCTTTCCCTGTCCCTTTGTAAATAAACCAAATAATATGGAGCACCTCATTTTTCTCATAATTTTGATTCTCAGTATCGGACGTCAGTAGATTTTATTTTTCCGTGTCGTAGAGACCGAGAACTGGATGCCTGCTTCAAACCAGCTGTTTCTTAATACATGAGGTGTGTCAATGGACATTGACAACTGAGTGATGGCATACTCGCCGTTTGAAAAGGTTAAATTATCTCTGTATAAGAAAACACAATTTGTTTACATGTTTCTCTTGGCACAGTAACGATTGTTCTGGGTAATAAACGCATCAACCAACCCAGGGCCTCTGTCTTTTGAATGGTAAATCATGTTGCGACGGTCTGGGCTTTCCATTTCAGTCCTTTCTAATGTATCCGTCCATTTTATGGTATGGACTTTCTAGTGCAGGAAATAATAAAGTACACTGAGAACTTCACATTCTGAAAATGCTACTTATTAAATTGTAATCAGTCTGATTGACTCTTGCGTTTGTGGCTTTTGCACCAAAAGGGGCGTTGTGAGGATTAGGGGAGAAGTTGTGTGGTCAAGGAACTTTAGAGAATAATGCTCATAGTATTATTGGTATGGCAAGTAGTTGAAGTTAATCCATATTTAAAATGAGAGCCAGCTCATAATATTATATCAGAAGGAAAAACTCTAATTTGACTATATCAAGATGAAAAAGTATGTGAAGGTCCATGGCAGATATTCAAACAAAATCCCATAAAATGACCAACCAAGAGTCTGCTCATAGCTAATGAGATGCTGAAATTCCAATTACTTGTGGAATGCAAAAGACACACCCGGCCTCTTAGATGCAGAATTCTCCAGGCCCATAATATAAAAATTCCAAGATGTGCTGCTACTAATTTTTGAGATGGAAGTAATATCGGATTAAACAGGTTCAGCCTCCTGAAAGTTATGTCAGACCAGACAGGTTCAGCTTCGTGAAAGTTATGTCAGATCTGACAGGTTCAGCTTCCTGAAAGTAACAGATGAGACAGGTTAAGCTTCGTGAAAATCATGCCAGACCAGACAGGTTCAGCTTCGTGAAAGTTATGTCAGATCAGACATGTTCAGCTTCCTGAAAGTAATATCAGATGAAAGGGGTTCAGCATCGTGAAAGTCATGTCAGACCAGACAGGTTCAGCTTCGTGAAAGTTATGTCAGATCAGACAGGTTCAGCTTCCTGAAAGTAATATCAGATGAGACGGGTTCAGCCTCGTGACAGTCATGTCAGACCAGACAGGTTCAGCTTCCTGAAAGTAATGTCAGAACTGACAGGTTCAGTTCCTGAAAGTAGTGTCAGAC
This sequence comes from Macrobrachium rosenbergii, assembly GCF_040412425.1. NCBI lineage: Eukaryota > Metazoa > Arthropoda > Malacostraca > Decapoda > Palaemonidae > Macrobrachium > Macrobrachium rosenbergii. The sequence continues at coordinate 1,037,582 of NC_089773.1, forward strand.
CAGACAGGTTCAACTTCCTGAAAGTAATGTCAGAACAGACAGTCAGCTCCCTGATTCTCCAACATTATTTTGAAGGCAGAGAGTAAAAGACAAGATTAAAATAAGCCGTGTTTCATATGCCTCACTCAGAGCATACTGGCTAGATGTGTAAGATCATCATACAAGATGAAGGGAGACTGAGAACGACTTCTGATGAAGAGGCTTGAGAAGAAAAGGAAGAAATTTTGTGTAGTAGGAATGACATCCACCTTGACGCAGCGCTCGAATGCACAGTACATGCGTTCGTTTTCCATTTTCCTCATATCTGGAATTTTGATACAAATTTTTCCTTCACGAAACATGCTTAATCGTATAATCAATCTCGAATCCCCTGTTTTTGGAGACTTAGTGCACTAGCGCTGCTTTCCCTGGCATTTTATATATCTCACAGACTTTCTAAAGCATAACACAACTTAAATAATTCATCTGACTGCTGCTGTTATTTCTTACTGAGTCAATATGTCCACCAGATTTTATTAGTAGTTTTTCATTCCTCCTCTACTTTCCTTTGTGTCATATGTCTATCATCTCCGTCCACATTAAAATTGTATCAGGAAATTTCAGCTTGGCCAGTGTAAGTAGTTTCACATCATCCACTGTATCTAACATTTCCTGTTTTAAGTAAGGTGGGGCAAATTTTCACACATCAGCACTTAATGTCACATCCTCAATTTTGCAACAATGTACTCTTCCCCTTTTAAAAATAGCTCCACATAACCATTGGTTTAACCTCTGTTTCTCAGTCACACTCAAGGGATTGGACTCATACTCCAAGCCATGATGTCACTTCTTCGGCTGTTTGTCTTGCAGCTTTTGTGTCAGCAAGGAGTCGCTGTGACTCGTTCATCATGAAGTAAATAGTCTTCTCACACTGAGACGAAGTCTTATTTTGTTTTATTGCTCTAAGAAGAAGAAAGGATGATTCATTTATCATTTTTCTCGTCAGCATTATTCAGACAACATTCAAAGAAATTAGACATGTATTGAATGCTGCATTTTATCTCAGCTGTTAAGAAAGCTTTATGATTCTATTACAATGGTGAATATATAGGAAGTACTTCCTCATGAAATGATTATGTCATTGATTCTCCTTGGTACACTTTTTAGTTTACTGTAAAAGAAAACTACTGAGATGGCCGTTTGTGTGTCCGTCCGCACTTTTTCTGTCCGCCCTCAGATCTTCAAAACTGCTGAGGCTAGAGGGCTGCAAATTGGTATGTTGATCGTCCACCCTCCAATCATCAAACATAACAAATTGCAGCCCTCTAGCCTCAGTAGTTTTTATTTTATTTAAGGTTAAAGTTAGCCATGATCGTGCATCTGGCACCACTATAGGTGCCAACAACACAGGTCACCACCGGGTCGTGGCTGAAAGTTTTATGGTCTGCGGCTGAGAGTTTCATGGGCAGTGGCTGAGAGTTTCGTACAGCATTAAACTCTGTACAGAAAACTCCATTTTTTACTTGTTCTTTATGAGAGAGCTTTTTTTTTCGGGATACCAATTTGGCATTATGAAAACATATCCTTCCATTGGGAGGTTGTGTAGCACCGAACGACCTACCACATCTCACATTAACGCTTGATGTTTCCAGTCACCAGGTTGCTTGATTAGGAATATTATTCCTACCTTTCAGATTCTCACAGCAGTTCATCCTTCGAGAGTCTTATCAACGGACCTAATCTCATTTCCCAGTGATCGCTAAATATGGCCCAAAAGTCTACCCACATGTTCAAGTAATACTGACTGTGTGTGTGTGTGTGTGTGTGTGTGTGGGAGAGAGAGAGAGAGAAGGATAGGAGGAGATAGAGAGAGAGTGCTAGAGAGACAGACAGACCGTTGTTTGTCTAATATACTCCTTTATATTTCCGTGTGCAGTTTCTTTCATCTGATATCTCAGAACAGTAACGACAAGAACAAAAATACTTCCATCCATTTAGCCCGATGAAGCTGAAATTAATCTCACAGACAGCTTGCCTGATCATAAAAGCTCAAAGCACAACTCAAAGGCAGAACCTCTCTCTGCTGGACGATAATCCTAATCGGGTAATCAAAAGTTAATCACCGTTATTAATGATCCTGCTGTGTGGGAATCGGGTACAAAGGATTTCCATGGAGAACTACAGTCAATAAATAAACAAATGAATAAGTGTTTATTGTATCTCTTAATAAATAATTGAGCGTATAACGACCTATTTCTTGGCGAACATATTTAAAGCAGTGTCCATGTAGCACTTGGCATCAGTTTTTCAAGGCAAGGCCAGTGAGATAGGCAACCTGGTGCTCCTCATATCCAGCCCAGAGCTGATAGCGATAAGAAAAGAATTGTCAATGAGAGTAAAAAAAAAAAAAAAAAAAAAACGAATCAGGAAGCGATTTACAAATCATGGCGAATGAGAATGAATTACCAAGTTGTTACGAGAAAATTGATGATAGCCGTGTCACCTGCAGAAGGTCGAGGCTTGATTCCCAGACGATGTGGAGCGCTTTGGACACACGCTCTGCTAATAGTCATTTGCAGTTCGGGTATCCTAAGAACTGATTAGTTTACCCTGCATTTTGTTGGTTGGGGTGAGTCACAACCCCGTCGGAGGGCAAGCAACACAGCTTCGCCTCTGTACTGTATATTTACAAGTATACACTCTATTGGTCACTTTTACCAGATATCCAAATATATACATGTTAGTCGTAGCCACAGTACGTCCTAATTTTTTGGTTTGTGTCGCATTTGTTCGGTACTCATGTCATAACAAAGCTAAACCGAAACTCACGCTCATGGGTTGGGGTGAGGTTCAGTTTTACATATATATATATATATATATATATATATATATATATATATATATATATATATATATATATATATATATATATATATATATATATATATATATATATATATATATATATATATATATATATATATATATATATATATATATATATATATATATATATATATATATATATATATATATATATATATATATATATATATATATATATATATATATATATATATATATATATATATATATATATATATATATATATATATATATATATATATATATATATATATATATATATATATATATATATATATATGCTGTCAATAGGTGGTATCAGCCGGAGAGCCATGCTCCTCAGGAGGGCATGAAGACCATTAAATTTTTTTAGATTGGATATATAAATACTGAATACAAGAACGAGGAAGCAGCCTGAAAAACATCCTTTGGGCTTAGGTAACCGGTACTGAAGTAGGCACCACGGTCGATCTTACAATCTACTGTAAGGATCAGAGGAGTGCCCAGTCATAAATAGCCCTGCTGTCAGCAATGATCTTGTGAAGAGCTGAGGAGTGGTCTACCAAATACTGTGATTCGAGAATAGATGCCACCATTCCTACATCAGTATGACAACAACTCGCCTCTCCAAGAGGATTACTGTCCATCTGCTTGAAGGGGTGTTATATCACCGCTGCATGAGGAAATGCGGTAGCACCCTCCCAATGGCAACAGAATGTTAGGAACACCACAGTCGTTAATGACAACATGAACCACCTCTGCCCACGCTACAAGGAGTCTCTCACCATTCTCCAGTGGAAACCCAGGAGGCCCTCATCCTTCCTACCACCACCAGGAGAACGATGAGGCATGCCCCTGGGATAATGCAACAGCCTCCCTCCTCTTCCTCAGGTAGCAAGCTCAGGGAGGAGACCCTGGTGCCAGCCAGTCAGCACCTCTGTCGCTCATCCAGACTCACAGCCATTAGGAGAGTTCTTTAGATGTGATCATCCAATAAAAAAATCACCACCTTTCTTTGTAAATTGGTTTTGGGTATAAATATACCATGATTGTTCCCTTGTAAATGGTAGCGATGACTGACGAAACGTAGGAATAATGAATGAACTTCGGCCAGCTGCTTCATAATTTTCCTGCTGAAATGATGTACGAGTACACCCAGTTGAGAAGGCACAATACACTCAGTGGCATACAAACTACCATTGTATTCAGTGAAGTATGTCTCAAAGAAGACCTTCTTAAAAAATAGTGATAATAATAATAACCTATTATCATTATTATTCCCATAACTTTTGGAATACTTGCTTTCGCTCTCATGTTTTTCAGAGACAATTAAAACTCCACAAACTTTTTCTCTGGATACATGACATTTCTGTCTAAGGAAAAAAAAAAAAAATCTGCATTATGGCCGAAGCCTTGCCAAAACTTGACGGCATTTCAAGACGAGTTTTATCTCAACTTAAATAATGTTTGGCAGCTCGACAAGTCTCCTTCCAATTGTTTCCGAGGGAAAAATCCAAGGATTTTATTTATTTAATTTTTTTTTTACTTTGAGAGAGACCGAGGCGGGCAGTGGCCTCGATCTGCACTTCTCTCTCTCTGCTTCTGTTTTCCCATTACCAAAGAAAACAATCTGCAAAGGTAAACGAATAAATAGCTTTTCCTCTGAAAGTATTTCCGCAGATGTTGAGTTATTTGAGGAATCTTAATTATTTGTTTGAGTACCCATAATATCAGAGGTTTTATACACACACACACACACACACACACACACATATATATATATATATATATATATATATATATATATATATATATATATATATATATATACATACACACACACTTCATGTGTACACAAAACTAAGCATAATGAAGCACAATCTACACCTATATGTCTGAGATTATAATAATATATATATATATATATATATATATATATATATATATATATATATATATATATATATATATATGTATGTATGTATATATAATATATTTTATATATATATATATATATATATATATATATATATATATATATATATATATATATATATATATATATACATTATAATCTCAGATATATAGGCGAAATTGTGCTTCATTATGCTTAGTTTTGTGTACGTATGAAGTAAAAAAATTACGACAGTGCAAGAAAGAATGACCACAAACGGCAAGCATGAACGCATAGGAAACTGTTGACTGACCTCTAGTGTCGTGACGCTAATCCAGGAAACTAACTAACTTTGTCTCTTATCCTTTGAACTCGGGATCTGATCCAAATAGGTCTCTTTGGAAAGACTCGATCTACTCTGGGAAATGTATTGCTCAGCCTTCTCGCTCAAACAAATACAGTGTTTTCCTCAGCCAAGAGAAAATTGTTTTTCTGAATGATGTTTAAGTTTTCGTATAATATCCAATTTTATACTTGATTTTTTCATTTCTTTCAGAATAATTTACGTTGAATTCCAAGAGAGCAAATATGAATGCCGACGTCTGACATCACAGTGAACAAGAATTATAAAGAAAGAATTTATTTTCCATTACGTTTTACAACGTTATTGAATTTATAGTGAGATAAATAAAACTAGAAGATTTACCGAAAAATCGTAGGTTTGGTGAAGTATTTAGATTTGTGAGCACGACTGTAGTCTCCTTAGTTATTATTATTAAAACAGTTTAACCAGACCATTGAGCTGACTGTCAGCTCTCATAGGGCTGGCCCGAAGGATTTGGATAAAATGACAGGTCTAGGTAGTGTCCTTAGCGAAGGAATTTCGTCTTGCAAGTGCGATAATCATAGCCCATAGGGATGAAGTCGTTTAAACATGATTCTGTTCTCTGTTGGTTCGTTATTTCCTCAGAATATAAGATTGAAAACTTTAAGTTAGTTCGATCTGTGGTGGTTAGAGAGGGATTTATTATAAGATGTTGGAGAATTTACATATCCTTTGGTGGGGGAGTTTATTTTTTCTTAATTTTCCAGTTGCTGCTCAGCTTTATAAATCTTCTGCCCTGCAGGGGGGTAGTGCCGTCAGTGCACCTCATGCGGTGCGCTGTAGGCATTACTTAAGGTTCTTTGCAGCTTGCCTTCGGCCCCCAGCTGCACCCCTTTAGTTCCTTTTACTGTAACTCCTTTCATATTCTCTTTCTTCCATCTTATTTTCCACCCTCTCCTAACAATTGATTCATAGTGCAACTGCTTCGAGGTTTTCCTCCCGTTACACCTTTCAGACCTAAACTCTATATTCGATTCAGTTCATATCATCTACCGGTTTCCATAAACTTGAGAGTCTTCTGTATTGTAGCAGATGTGTCTATGGCTTCGGCTTTGTCTGTCCGTCCGCACTTTTTCTGTCCGCCCAGAGATCTTAAAAACTACTGAGGCTACAGGGCTGCAAATTGGTATGTTGATCACCCACCCTCCAATCGTCAAACATACCAAATTGCAGCCCTCTAGCCTCAGTAGTTTTGATTTTATTTACGGTTAAATTTAGCAGTGATCGTGAATTTGGCGCCATTATGGGTGCCAGCAACACATGCCACCACCGGGCTTTGCCTGAAAGTTCCATGGACCGTGGCTGAGAGTTTCATGGGCCGTGGCTGAGGGTTTCATACAGCATTATACGCTGTACAGAAAACTCGATTACCTCGAAGAAAGTTCGGCGCAATTTTTAGTTGTTATTTTAGGTCCTAGATTAGATGGCGACATCGCTCTCTCCTCCTTAACATAGGCAGTTTTCCTTCTGCCTTTCCCTGCCATCTGTCACAATTGCCAACAATCACAGATATATATTAGCATCACTTTCTTACCGTTCGTGGATTCGAAACTCACCAGAGGACGAGTGTCGTAATTGCTTTCCTTTTTTGCATCACGGATTGTAGTAGTAAAGGTATCTAAGAAACGCGAGGAAGCTAAGAATTTGCGAGAGCGTTGTGGCTTTTGAACAAAACACTCACAGACAGACGCACTGAGACAGGCACGAAGATTCAGCAGTCTCCTTATCCAAAGCTGAATCATGAAGGCCATTATCAGCAGTAACAATAGGGGGAGATGGCCATTTTCAGCAATAAAATTGGGGGAGATGGCCATTATCAGCAGTAACATCGGGGGAGACGGCCATTATCAGCAGTAACATCAGGAAGAGGCGGCCATTTTCAGTAGTAACACCAGGGAGAGACGGCCGTTTTCAGCAGTAACATCAGGGAGAGACGGCCATTTTCAGCAGTAACATCAGGGGGAGACGGTCATTATCAGCAGTAACATCAGGGAGAGATGGCCATTTTCAGGAGTAACATCAGGGGGAGACGGTCATTATCAGCAGTAACATCAGGAGAGATGGCCATTTTCAGGAGTAACATCAGGGGAGACGGCCATTATCAGCAGTAACATCAGGAAGAGGCGGCCATTTTCAGCAGTAACATCAGGGAGAGACGGCGGTTTTCAGCAGTAACATCAGGGAGAGACGGCCATTTTCAGCAGTAACATCAGGGGGAGACGGTCATTATCAGCAGTAACATCAGGGAGAGATGGCCATTTTCAGGAGTAACATCAGGGGGAGACGGTCATTATCAGCAGTAACATCAGGGAGAGATGGCCATTTTCAGGAGTAACATCAGGGGGAGACGGCCATTATCAGCAGTAACATCAGGAAGAGGCGGCCATTTTCAGCAGTAACATCAGGGAGAGACGGCGGTTTTCAGCAGTAACATCAGGGAGAGACGGCCGTTTTCAGCAGTAACATCAGGGAGAGACGGCCATTTTCAGGAGTAACATCAGGGGGAGACGGTCATTATCAGCAGTAACATCGGGGGAGACGGCCATTTTCAGCAGTAACATCAGGGGAGACAGCCATTATCAGCAGTAACATCAGGGGAAGACAGCCATTATCAGCAGAAACATCGGGGGAGACGGCCATTTTCAGCAGTAACATCAGGGGGAAACAGCCATTATCAGCAGTAACATCAGGGGAAGACAGCCATTATCAGCAGTAACATCATGGGGAGATGGCCATTTTCAGCAGTAACATCAGGGGAGACGGCTATTATCAGCAGTAACATCCAGGGGGAGACGGCTATTATCAGCAGTAACATCAGGGGGAGATGTATGAAAGCTCGTCTTCCGTAATGATGCAGTTCCCGATAAAGCGATCCGGCGAAGAAGAAGAAGAAGAAGAAGAAGAAGAAGAAGAAGAATACCTCGCCTTCATCTGGAAAGGAGAAAGAGGACAAAGAGTCAAAATAGGGATGGGATCAATCAAGCTCGTATCCTCCTTTTATAAATCACCCAAATGTGTTATCCTATATCCCATATCCTCTACCGTACGTCCGCTTCCTTATTGAGTGAGCCCGTTCGCCCCACCCGAAATGACTTTCCCGTTACGCCCAGACTCATAGATTATTCAATTCTTTCGTTCATTTTGCATTTCTTATTCACATCTAGTTTCGTAGCAACCTTGGTGGCTGTGTCTCCGGGCGCGCGTGTAAACATCTGCCTTTTAGGTATGTGGTGTTTACGGCTGTACCCCTGAGTATGCGGAATGAAAGCTTGTTGATCCAATATTTTCCCCTTCATATCGGTAGGTTTTAGTAGGTTTTATAACATCCACATGTGCACTAGTAAGCTGTACGTATGTGTGTGTGTGTGTGTGCGTGCCCTCCCTCTCTCAGAGGCTGAGCCAAGGAAATTGAATTCGGACTTGGAACAACTCGTGGCTTTATCCGTCTAATGAGAGCCTTTCAGAAGACTCCCAATGACGAAAATGAAGTTTAGGGTTCTCTAAAGGAATTCCCCCAAAAGCTCCAGGGAGAAGTTTCTCTCTCTCTCTCTCTCTCTCTCTCTCTCTCTCTCTCTCTCTCTCTCTCTCTCTCTTGGGTTTTGCGAGTGAGGGAGGGAGGGAGAGCGAGAGGAGAAAGAAGGAAATTTCTATGTCGTGTGTGACCTCTCCGTGTCCTAGATAATCCTTTTTTGGCGCATTTTTCAGCTCTTTTATTCTCTCTTCCCCTTATAACAATATCGGGCGAATGGATAAACCATTGGGGTGCAAGGCGACGGTACAAAGAAACCCGACATTTAACGCAGGGGATAAATCTCTCTCTCTCTCTCTCTCTCTCTCTCTCTCTCTCTCTCTCTCTCTCTCTCTCTCTCTCCGTTTCTTGAGTTGGTCACCAACAACTTTATTCCCTCCGCCTCCAGAGATTTTTTCCTTTACATCATGACGCCAACGAGCGACTGACCAATGGGAAGGCGAGAATTCCCCGGTAGCGCCAATCAGAATCGTCGTACTATTGGTAATTAGGTTTTATTTTGAAATAGAGTGAAAGTGGGCAACGACTACAGTAGTTGGCCGCGAGACCACCGAGAGAGAGAGAGAGTGAGACGACCCTTCAAAATCAAAGCAGCTTCCATTACACGAACTTCAGGAACAGAAGTCAACTCCTCCAAGTTCATCTCCATGTCGTTTGCCAGGACAACAATTATCCGCGCACATTGTTTTGGAATTCAGATGAAACAATCTGGAAGAAAACTTTGCCTTGAGAATAGCCGGCAAACACACTCCGGGTCTGGTCTGGTGGAGGCTGGGTGATGTGTAGGGACGCGGAGGGGCTGGGTTGGGGAGGGGACCAGGGACAGTGAAATAACATTCACTGAGAAACACACAGTCAGCAAGTCCCAGATGGAGTTGCCAAAGGCCTTCAACCGGTATTTCTTATTCTTCTCTCTTTTTCTTGACATTTCCCCTGGATTCGTGGCCTGGAAAGAATGCGTCTCTTTGCTTCATTTCAGTAAATGCTGAGAACTGTTTCTTCAATCAGGTATTCTACTCTCCCTTGCCTTTTCCCTGTTTTCTTGGTATAATAATAATATCGTCAGCATCATGAACTGTAGTGCTTTCCTGAGTGTTGCAAAGCTCTTCTAATCTCATGTTATAACAATCTCAGTCTATTTTCAGCCTGTTTTCAGGGCACTTCATTCATATCTCTCTACAACTTCTTCTCTCGTGATGTGATCCTTCCCACCAAATTCTGACCATGGTCTTAAAATATGCATGTTAACACTGTCAAAGAGTAATCCATTTCTTTGTCGGTGTCCCATGTCTCTGCTGCATGAAATAGTACAGGCCTTATGCAAACACGCAAGTTTTTGCTCCATTTGCCACTCTTGGTGGCTGTATCTTAATTGTCCAAAGCCCAATCAGTCTCAATCCAAAAGACTACGCCGAAACCAGAAGGCTAAGTTATATACCACTTAATGCGCCTCCCCTACCAGTGGAAAAATGCACATGGTTGTAACAGTATCCTGCATATATATATATATATATATATATATATATATATATATATATATATATATATATATATATATATATATATATATATATATATATATATATATGCTACCATATGAAAAAGACATGACATCATCTATGGTAGCTGATCAAAGAAAATTCGTCTGGAAAAAGATAAATGAAATACATATAGTACATATCAAGTTGATTTTATTGTCTCAACTTTAAAATGACCTGGATGTGAACGAGAATCAGTAGATAGAGATAAGCACGAAAATGTTTGCCGCAGATTCCGTGAGGGATTCCACTGCTGAGCATCACACTACTACTATCCATTTTGTTTTTCTCAAATACCTTCCAAACTAATTATTTGATCGAATTGATACTTTGACACAGTGTACAATACACTTTTAAAGGCAAAGTCGCATGAGTCAGCAGGACTAATCTACGCAGTCGAACGTCAGCTATCCCCCATAGACAGGAAAGGGAGGGGGGCTGTGCTGGGGAGGCCAGGAAAGTGGGTTGAGGGAGGGGTGAAGAGGGGAAGGGAGAGGGAGGGATGGGATAGGGATAAAGGACGTTCGAATGCATAGTTTGGCGATGCTTGGCAACACCCTGTAAGTTAAGAGTAAACGCCTTAAGTAACACCATTTGACAATGCACTATATTGCCAAAAATTAGTGGGAGTTGTCTTGTACACTGTGTCCAAGTACCATTTCGATCAAATAATTAGTTTGAAAGATATTTCAGAAAAACAAAGAATCGCGGTCCCTGAAATGGATAGTAATACATCTTCATGGTTCAAAGTTCCGTTCACGGTTTCTTACTTCTGGCCCTCGTGCGTATCGCCGTAATAATCTGGAAAATTATACACACATATACTTGTATAATATATATATGCATATATATATATATATATATATATATATATATATATATATATATGTATATATTGCATAAGAAAGTTAAGTATACCTTAGTTTTACCAGACCAGTGAGCTGATTAACAGCTCTCCTAGGGCTGGCCCGAAGGATTAGACTTATTTTACGTGGCTAAGAACCAATTGGTTACTTAGCAACGGGACCTACAGCTTATTGTGGAATCCGAAACACATTATAGCGAGAAATTCATTTCTATTACCAGAAATAAATTCCTCTAACTCTTCATCAGCCAGCCGGGGAATCGAACTCCGGTCTAGCGAGTACCAGTCCACAGCTCTACCGACTCACCCAACGAAGAGTTGCATATAAAAAATATATATGTTTTGTATATATATATATATATATATATATATATATATATATATATATATATAATATATTTATGTTTTATATGTATATATAAACATACAGTATATACACATACATACTTATATATATATGTGTGTGTGTGTGTGTGTGTGTGTGTGGGTGCGTTTGCCATTAAAAATGGTGCCATTGTAAGAAAAGGACGAGATGACAAGTCTGCATCCAGGAGCACTACTAAGTTCAAAGCAGGAACCTTGAATATATATATAGTCAATTATGAATTAAGCTAGCCCTGGCCTCTACAATAGCTGGTCTAATTATAAAATACAAAACCCCTGAGAATATTGGTGTTTCACGCGCTGTCACACACATCCTGCTTTTCAAGAGCAGGGTAGGCAATCGCCGTGCATTGGAATTAAAAAAGAAATCGTTCTTGTAAAGGGAAAAGCCATCTAATAATCATTAATGAACCGCAAAACGTCGAAACTGGTTGGTATTAAAATATAGGTAATTAGGCCTCAGAGTATGAAAGTTAATCGATTATAATATATTTATATGGGTATGAAAGTTAATCGATTATAATATATTTATATATATATATATATATATATATATATATATATATATATATATATATATATATATAATCGTAGATTTTGTAACCCAGTGAAAATTGGCTTTTAGTAATCCCATTATTGTTTTCTGACTAGTCGACTTTTAAACGCTTTCTGTAATCAGTCCTACTGGGGTAACTCCAAGGAAGCGAGTAACAACATTAATGAGAGCAAAAAATATCGCTTCCTTCCTCTTCCATGACAACAACCGAGGAGAAGAGATTGCATGGAACGACGCCCTATGACGTCACTCGTCTTGCCTCTTGCCTTCCGCCCAGATCTTTCAAAATGTCAGAAGGCCATGAATGATGGCATGGTTTCGTCTGATGTTGCCAGGAACTGTCTTCTGTAAGAGTCTGTACATAACGAGGTTGGGTGAGGCCGGTAAGCATTTGCCCGTGATGCAACCGAGTGCTGGGACCTTT
>NC_089773.1:1055000-1097500 GCF_040412425.1 Macrobrachium rosenbergii
TTTTTGGTACTTTTGTCACCATTATGTAGAATTTTTGGTACTTTATCACCATTATGTAAAATTTTTGGTACTTAATCTGCATTATGTAGATTTTTTGGTACTTTTATCACTATTATGTAGAATTTTTGGTACTTTTATCACCATTATGTAGAATTTTTGGCACTTTTATCACCACTACGTAGAATTTTTTGGAACTTTTATCACCATTATGTAAATGATATCGAGTCATTTCTGAAGTTATATCCTGATTGATTCATTAAGATCGTTATCATAGTCTGTTGCAAAGCTGGGGTGAGCGCTGCTGGAAAGAAAGTTTCTCAGTCTTTTCCGCTGCAGAATGAGTTAGAGTTTATGCCTTTCATCTTTGTTGGAAAAAGCTGAGTTCACGTCTGTAGTCACTGTTGAAAAAATTTGAAGGCCCGTCTGTTACACTTTGGAGAATTTGGAGTGCACATTAGCTGTCAAATTAGAAAATGGTATGTACACCAGCTGTCAGTATTGAAAAAACTGGAATAGAACATTTGAACCAAACCATTATTCCACATTCTTGACACTTCTTTCAAATGAACACCATCATACTCTTTAGAAGCTTTAATCTGAAGTTAGTGGCCCCCTTGGTGGGCGTGTTCCATATGGGTAGGGTTCATCTTCTAAACAATAATAATAATACAACTCTAGGTGCCATGGGGGTTAAGTGCTTCTAGGTTTTCAGTAGTTTCTTTGCTCTGACTTCTTGGTCTTTTTTAAGTCTTCCCCAGCTAAGCCAACGTCTTAATTGGGCATTTTAAGATTGTTAATATACTTATCTACTATATTGCAAACCTTAACTGCAAAGAAGTTTTGACTACTTCCGTTTTTCTGGCAGTTGCGGACGCATTCTGTGGCACTGGATGAATTATGAGAGTCAATCAGAAAATTTTTGGTGTTGTTTAGAAAGCTTCGTAGGGGAGAGACAGTTCATACATTATTTTTCAACAGTGTTACAATACACTCCGTCTGCGTATGTTTAATTCAACACTGGGATCTCTAACCAGAGAAAGCTTGCATCCAATTTCTTCAAGTACTCATCTAAAATATAGATGGCTTCAGCGTGACTCCTCAATTGGTGACCAAGCAGGGAGAATTTCGGTTTAAGAAATAAGTAGAAGCCAGAATGTTTGTGAGATGGTAACATGAAGCGACAGTTGATTGCTTCAGCCAGTGTCGTCTGTGAACAAGGATGTTTTTCTGGAGGAAGAGCTTGTCCACCTCCATCTTTCATTCGCATTTCTATGTCAGTCATTCAAAATCATAAACGAATAACAACCCACTTACTCAAAAATGGTTATTTATGGGCATTCCAGCCCGAATTAATTACTGTTTTTTCTGTCATTGCCCCAACATAATTCAGCAACCACGTCTTCTTGGATTCCCAAAGGGTCATAGTCTTCTTTTGCAGGTACATAATCTCCTTATGTCCTTTGGTTGTGTACGTTTTGAGATACTGTTGGGATCTAACCGCTTTCGAAGAGCGTCACCTGCAATGTAATGGCCGCGTATGTGTTTGTACTCCGCAGTCACATCACCCAGTTTTATTTGTACACTTCTCTCTCTCTGGGTAAGACCGGAAACTTTGAATGACCCTTGTAAAAGTATTTGCCATCGTAATTGGTTGTATAATTTTCTATTTTTTTCTTTTCTTTTTTATTATTCGTAAGACACTTTCCTGTCTTATTGATTGCTAAACTCTTGTACACGACTTCCCCTCCAAAAATGACACCAAGCTGAATGTCATGCTTTTCCCATTAAAAAATTGCTGCGATTTCTTTATAATGTTTACGAATGCATGGCTAAAAATTTAAGGCTATTACATGTCCGTTTACCCAGTCGTACAGATGTAAGATTGCGCAATAAATCAAATATAACTTACTGTAGCGCTTTTTCAATAGAGTAAATTCGTGATTTTATTCCAGTACCGTTGAACCACAAACATATGAAAAATGTGGGTTCACAATAAATACATTTAAAATCGAATAATTATTATTCTTTACTACTAAGCTTTGGAATTCTCATCCTGCTTCTGTTCCTCTTGACTCTTACTTCTTCTGCTTTCACTGTTAAGACCCATCCTCCCTCCTTCCTCTTTTTTTTTTCTATTTTCTTTGTGCCTTGAGAAAAAATGGAGCATCTTGTTGTCCGTGGCATGGGCATCAGCACTTGAGCCAACGTTCCACACGAGCTTTATGGTGCACGCTACGCTGCGTGGGGCAGGAGGGTGGATGTGTCATGTCTCCCCAACCCTCCCGATCCCCTACCTACCCCGACCCCACCCGTGGCATACAAACAGGTTTGCAGGAGGAGTGTGGGTGTTATGTCTCCTCTACCCTCCCGATCCCCTATCTACCCCGCCCCCACCCAGGGCGGACAAACAAGATCCACTCGGATTTTATTATTATAGATATTATAGGTTAACTTTGGTATATATAAGTCATTCTTGTTTATTCGATAACATTTATAAATAACATAGACCTGTGTTTTGAAAAGAAAATAAAAGAAATGTTCGTAACAATGTCAGTGTGGCCATTTGTTCAACATAAACCTTAAAACTACGACTTATCTAATGTATTTTGTTCATCTGGAGAGCAGGAATAAAAGTCGCTTTCTTTGAATTGTCCAGCTTTGTTAAAACTTTTTTTGATACGTTTAATCTTTTGACAAGAAACTATATTTTACTCTGCTCATCATTTCTTCGTTACGAAACCGCAATCATGAGTTTCTCATCGAAACATACTGAAGAGGAGTTGAAAGGAGTCAGATACTTCAACATCCCTGAAAGAGCTGATGCCCTGATTATTTTCCTCTAAGCTTGTTGTCGTGTGCTACACGCGCTGGAACCTAGAGCTGCTCTCTCCCCTACCCTCACTATCCCCTACCTACCCTGGTCCCACCCACGGCGGACAAGCAGGTTTGCAGGAGGAGGGTGGATGTCTCCCCTACCCTCCCTTTCCCCTACCTACCCTGCTCCCACTTGGGGTGGACAAACAGGTTTGCAGGGGTTAGGTGGCTGTGTCATGTCTCTGCTCGGATTTTATTGTTATAGATTGATGGAAAATTGAAGCTATTGGTGGTAAAGGACAATGAAACTATGGGCAACTGTGAATCCAAGGATTGGTAACCTTTGGTCAGTAAATGTATTCCCTGAATGGAAACAGAATTAAGAGTGCTCCTTTTATTTAAAAAAAAAAAAATAGAGAATATCAGCAGATATGAGACCTAGCTGGGCAGGTTTAAATTTCTAAACCAGAAAGTTGTGGTCGGCTGTGTATGACCTTGATCTGTACCCTCCAAGGTCAGAAGTCGAAGTGATAGATGGGAGGAATTGGGTCTGAAGGCATTTCAGTCAGGAAGCTACTCGCCAAACAATAGTCAGATCTCATAAACTTCCAAAGTTACTGGAAAATGAAAAAACTTGAACCCGTTGCTGTCCACGAACGCCGCAACCGACAACAAGAAGAAGAGCGAGGTAACTCTATACCCTATCGGCTCCTACATGGCGGTATAGGCGTTGTTCCCCCCCCCCCCCTCCCTTGCCAAATGTACTTCTCTAGAGTTTTAAAGGCCTACCATTCCCGTTCACCCTTTTTAATCCGTTTGTCTGTTATTGTCTCCTGGGAGCAATATACTTCTGGTTGTTCCCTATTGCCTATTCGACTTTCCTTAGAAAATCTTTCCATTCTTCCAGGTCTCTGTTTATCATATAGGCCTTATCAAATCTCTTTTTGGACCTTTCTTGGGATTATCTCATGCTGCTGGACTTCCGCATTTTTCATTTACTTCTTTTTGTGTTAATTTACCTACATATATTCGTAAAAATTCCAAGTTCGCAGAAGCTCTCCCATTTGTTGATACTTGTGTGTGTATATATATATACTGTATGTATATATATATATATATATATATATACATACACTTATATATATACAGAGAGAGAGAGAGAGAGAGAGAGAGAGAGAGAGAGAGCGTGGCAAAAATATACATAGGTTACACAAATGGAATTATCGGCAGCTATTTAATTTAGCACCTATACAGCATCTGTACATAATAATTATAGTCCCTCGTTTCTTTGCTTTAAGAGCATTCATAACATTTTCTTTTCTTTTATCTTCTTTACTATACAGACTTAGTTCCAGCTTTGCCATTTACTCGGAATGTTTCATTTATTTCTTTGTTTTTGTATCTGTTTTTATCATCAGAATACGAGATACTTTTGTATGAATGCCATACCCGATGAAAAATATCTATTTATGTTTTATGGTCTTCATAAAGGTTTGCTAAAACAAATAGATGATTATTTGGGCCATAAATGTCATAATGATAATAATACACAAGAATGCCAGGACTATACATAGATTTATTACTGCACATGTTATATATGCAAAACTTGTACGTAACAATTCTTCATTTATATAAGTGATTTAATTTTGGGAACTGAAAAAATATTTACGTTAAGAATGGTTGTACCAGCATGAAGGTCGATTGAGGGACTGCTTCCCCTAGCAAGGGTTTAGTCCCGGCTGTTCGACGCCTTGATGCCCCGAGGTCAGCTTAACACTTGAGATAGGAACTGGCATCGCTGGGAAATTTTTTTGCCTGTTTAAGAACAAACGTGTTGTGTTATTATTGTTAAAAGTTCGAAAATTAGAGTAATAATCGGCAAAAATTTATCAAAATTGTATATGCCTTGTATAACTTATGCTGCCTTCATATACCACACAACGTGAGTCGGAATATTTGGTGTTGCAGCGCCGGTCACCGCCCATGCCCTACCCTTTTCGCCATGAAGGAGCCGATAGGGTTTAGTAGTTCCTGGAGAGCTAAAAAGTGCCTTTAGGTCTGTTACCCTTTTTACATGGAAGTATTATGACGACTGTTTGGCGCTTTGATATGAAACCTTTCCCTTAGCTACAGGAGGGAACTTGGATGTATTTTAATCTCTCGTCAGAGGATGCAAAAAATTCGGCAATACTCTTGACAGTTTTCAAACAAACAAGAAAAATGAGACGAAGTTCTTCGGCGCAATCGAGTTTTCTGTACAGAGTATAATGCTGTATGACACGCAGCCCATGAAACTTTCAGCCACGGCCTTATGATGGCCTTGTCCTATAGCATTGCCAGACGCACGATCATGGCTAACTTTAACCTTTAATCAAATAACAACTACTGAGGCTAGAGGGCTGCAATTAGGTATGTTTGATGATTGGAGGGTGGATGATTAACATACCAATTTGTAACCGTCTAGCCTCTGTAGTTTTTAAGATATGAGGGCGGACAGAAAAAGTGCGGACGGACAGACAAATAGCAGCCATCTCTATAATAGTTTTCTTTTGCAGAAAACTAAAAATACACAATGCCACAGTTATAAGCCTCATCTCAAGGAGAGGTCAGTAGTTGATAGGACAGTTAGCTTATTCAGTTGGGTCAGCCACAGCACTGTGCAGTAAATGCGGAAATGCATCCAACAAAGGAAAACAATAAGCTTCAAGGTAGAAATACGGTTGCTGGAGCAGGATGCGGTACCATTGCCAGGCAAAGATGTGGTAATAATACTATAACAAATAACGTGCAACTTATTATTTTTTTTTTATTAAATAAGTTTCTCATATCAATAACGTCCGAGGAAAGGTTGTTGATAATGAAAAATACTCTATGAGACATTACGTAATCACCCGAGTAGCCACTGAAAAGGGAGTGAAGAAAAAAGGAATACATACATACATACATACATACATACATACATACATACATACATACACTGACATTGTTTATATGTATATACACACACACACATATATATATATATATATATATATATATATATATATATATATATATATATTGCAGACGAGCAGGCAGGCCTTAGGGTACACGTCAGGAGTGTCTGGGAGTCCTTTGAATATAATCACCTGAATTGAGCGACTCTTTGATGCCGAGGAGACATTAATTACTGTCCCCAGAACATCTCATTTTGAGCGGAGGAAATAGGAGGAGATAGGGGTGGAGGGAGGGGTTGGAGGAGACTCGAAGGATGGGAAGGAGGAGGAGGAGGAAGAAAGGAAGAATAGAGGAAGGGCGACAGAGACTCGAGAGAACCGTGAATGTCCCTTAACTTGCTTCACACATTTGCTTAACAAAATTACTTGGAGAGCCCTTGTCTTTTTCGGAGCGGAAATTTCAGCAAAGGGCTGCGTTGGGAAATAGTTCTCGGTCTCTTCTCCTTCCTCCTCCTCCTCCTCCTCCACCTCCTCCTCCTCCTCCTCCTCCTCCTCCTCCTCCTCCTCCTCCTCCTCCTCCTCCTCCTCCTCTTCATCATCATCTTCGCTTCCTGATCAAGATGGCGTTTGCGCTCCATTTAGCGGAAAGGGAACGATTTCATGACAGGTATTTTATTTTTCAAAAAAGATTTTTCAAGATGCTTGTGTTACGGGAAAGACATCTTTTTCAGTGCCACCGATGGTGATAATGGTGGCGGTAATAATAATAATAATAATAATGGGTAATAATAATAATAATAATAATAATAATAATAATAATAATAATATTATTATTATTATTATTATTATTATTATTATTTTTGAATAAATTTGCTGCATTTTATTCAACAAAACTTGCCTTAAAGAGGGTCTTCTTCCTTTGTATAATTATTATTATTATTACAAAAACAGTAACGAGGATGAAGTAATAAAGATGGTAGAAAAATAAAAGAAGCAACAATGTTGCATGCAATAGTAGGTTATAGTGAAATTTGCTGCATTCTGTACAACTTTACTGAGCATGCATGATCATTTGTCCCTATTTTTTGAGACATAATCAGGTTGCCATTCAGATTTCAGCCTGATGTTAAGGCTACCACCAAGTTTTCTTGCCTTTCTTTGCAATAAACCACATAAGCATCGAGAATTAAGCTTTGTTTATACATACATCATCCTGTGTCCATTTATGCACTGACAAATAAAGTTATAGATTTGAATTACCAAGCAATGGAGGATTGCTTGTGCTTGCAACAGTTTTTGTTTTTTCTCTCTCTTACGGAAAACTGTCGAAAAGTCTAATTGCACAACAAGGAAACAACTGTATAGATAACATGGCTTTTTATAAAAAAAAAATTGTAAGAGAAGTCGTGGATGCTGATGGAATTAGACGAATTTTATTTTCCTCACGACGTGAGATGTTAGTGTATATACATATCTATATATCTATCTATCTATCTATCTATATATATATATATACATATATATGTATACACTATATATATATATATATATATATATATATATATATATATATATATATATATATATATATATATATATATATATATATATATATATATATATATATATATATATATATATATTATTTATGTATATATATTATATGCATCTAACACTGACATCTCAAGCCGTCAGAAAAATAGAATTTATCTAGTTCCATCGCTCCAATACTTCTCTTACAAGTTTTTTTTATGTATGTTTTTTTAAACGCCATGTTATTTACACAGTTGTTTCCTTGTTATGCAATTAGAGTTTTCGACAGTTTTCCGCAAGAGAGAGAGAAACCAAAACTGTTGCAAGCGCAAGTAATTCTCCACTGGTTGGTTGTTCAAATCTGTAACTGTATTTGTTAGTGCATCAAGAGACGCAGAGCGATGCGCGATGCACATTAAGATAAAGTTTAATTCTCGGTGCTTTTGTGGTTTATTGCGATGCTTTCCGAAATCATGAAGTATCTTCAGGAAGGCAGGCTATCAGTGAAAATCAATCTGCCGGGGCTGAATTCTGAAAGGTAATTTTGATCTTATGTGAGGATAATGAGGGTCAAGAATCATGTGCTCCTAGTACTGAGTTGCACAGGAACTGTCAGCATGACCATCATTGTTTGTTTGATTTTTTCGACCACTTCTGTTGTTTCATCCTCGTTAGGGAATGTAATCGTAATTTGTAAAAAAAAAAATATTTTAAAAAAGGTGAAAATACGATTTTTTTCCTGTAGAATGCCAGGTGTCGCTTCTCAGTTTTCATATTTAAGAGTTTCTATTTTGTTGTATAGTATTGATGGTAATCAAATCACTCAGGCTATTAGGGACAATTGTGATTATCATAGAAATAACTATAATTATTACATATATTATATATATGTATGTATGTATAATTATATATATATATATATATATATATATATATATATATATATATATATATATATATATATATATATATATATATACATACATACAATGAACCCCTGCTACATCGCAGTTCAGCACTCGCAGCTTCAGTTAGTCGCGGATTTTTCTGTGAATATGAATTGGTGCTTTTTTAAATGAAAGGCACAAGCAAGTCATTATTTAAGGCAATTTAATTGATTCTCTAACAGTTTCAGTTTTAGCCACATGAAGATATTCACAGAAGAAGAAAAGTCTTTAAATAAAGTATCATGGCTAATGAAGAGAATCATAAAACTAACAAATCCTTCTTGCATGTATTGGTTAGTTATAAACAGAAGCTGAATTCTGCTCATAACCGCAAGCATTTTTGAGAGCCAAACTTTTAAATAAAGTTCATTACTGAATAAAAGAGTGATAATATCTATATTATCATTGGTGGTTATTTTTATGAACATGACATGAAAATAATGAGAGAAAAGGTAGACAGAAAGCTAACATTACTTGAAAGCGAATCAGCTTTTCCTCCCATTTCCATTTTGAGGAGGAGGAGGAGGAGATGGAGATGGAAGGGAGGTGGAGGAGGAGGAGATGGAAGGGAGGTGGAGGAGGATGAGGGGAAGTGGCAGAAGGTAGGGAGGGAGTAGCCCCTGCTTGGCGAAGGCGAGAAGAAGGAAAATATTCGAAGCGACAAAGGGTGGGATGGGAAGGGGCGAAGGGAAACTCGAGGCGCCTAATTGCCGGCTTGTTTTAAGATTTAGCGCATCCTTTGAAGACGAATTTTCCTGTCTAAGGATGCCTCGTCAGGATCTTAATTAAGTCCTTCAGAAATGAGGGGTGTGGATGTCAAGTGGAGAAAAATAAAGCGCTGCCGCATTTTATCTCGGCCGAATATGGTAAAAGTGGGTGATCGTGTGAAGGCTCAAAAAACCCTTCTCAAAATGTGAGGGGCTTTTCAAGTGGGAAGATTAGAAAGAGAAAGAGAGAGGGAGAGAGATCTGGTGTAAAATATGTCGAGAATTTCATAATTATATGAACCGTAATTTGAATATGATTTCTTCTGCCCTCGATCTGCAGTCAGTGGAGCGTAGCTAGAAGTTGTAATTACTGTGTCAAAATTCACATCTTCGACGAGGCCGGAGGAGGGATTTTTGTTTTTCACAGCGCAACGGCTCTGAACATTTGATCTGTAATTGCCTCCTTATTAGCATTTTATATGTGCTGGCTGCGATGAAAAATGAAAAGTAAAAGACAACCAAGCGATCAGACCTACAGAAGAGCTTCTGTGGCAAATAAATTCGATTCTAGCAACGAAAGAGAAAAAAAGCAGCACTTTTGCTCCGGTTATTGTTCATGGTTTTCGAAGTGTCAACAGGCTGCTAATCTCTTACTGCACCCTCATTTTCAAAGGAATTTATTCTATATTCTCGACCCAATCAGTACCGATTATAAAAATCCTTTTCCATCAAAATTTAGATCTGAATTCATGATTGTTGACACAGATGTCCCTCAAGATCTGTAGCACTGATCCCCAACCACATTCAAGACTTTCTTCTCAATTCTTGGCTCAGACCCTCAACTCTTGGCAAAAGTTTTCAAGAATTAAAGCTATAGGTTATCGACAAAGATCTGTAGCCATTGACACGCGATTTCCTTCAAAAATATATATTTTTTCGCGATTGTCAACACCGATCCGTTATCATTTTCATGCCATATTTCCGGGCTGTCAACCTGGATCCGTAGCCATCGCATTGATTTACTCCTAGACTCGGCACAGATCAGTAATAATGATAAAACAGTAGTTTTTTGTTTATCGGGATAGATCAGTCATTATTTTAAATATTGTAGTCTATTTCAGACGCATTCACGATTTTATTTTTCTGTAAATGTAAACTATTGTGCCGACTTTTTCTGCCCGCCCTCAGATCTTAAAAACTACTGGGACTAGAGGGCTGCAGCTTAGTATGTTGATCATCACCCTCCATTGCAGCCCTCTCTGTAGCTCAGTAGTTTTTAGGTCATTTAAGGTTAAAGTTAGCCATCATCGTGCTTCTGGCAACGATATAGGATAGGCCACCACCGGGACGTGGTTAAAGTTTCATGGGACGCGGGTCATACAGCACTATACTGAGACCACCGAAAGCTAGGTCTGTTTTCGATGGCCTTGATTATACGCTGTACAGAGAACACGATTGCGCCGAAGAAACTAAGGCGCCTGTTTTACTTGTTGAAAATGTATCCTACTAGACCTCTGCGATCATTCATAGTCAAATGTTAAAAGATTTTTAATGTCTAGATTATTAAGGATCTCCAATCGTTTACTGAAGTTTTTTTTCAAAGACTTTCTCCAAGATTTTCGGCATTGGTCGGTAACCAATAGGGAAGAATCGAAATAAAAAAAAAATGACGCCCATAGTCAATTTCCCTTATTTTTTTCTTAAAATTTTTGACCCAGATTTGTAAACATAATTAAGGTTCACTTGTTGATTCAAAGTAAAGACCTCAGCCATTAATAAGATCATCTGGGTTTTTGAGATACTGAAGTTTCACGAATGAGTTAATTTCAAAATCTTCCCCCCCCCCCACTGATACATAATTATCACCAAAGATTATCCTCTGGATTCTCGAAGCCGATCCATCACCATTTTCCTGATTTGCTTCCGTGGCTGGGTAGCGCCGTCAGTGCACCTCATGCTGTGCAATGTAGGCGTTGCTTGAGGTTCTTTGCAGCGTGCCTTCCTTAGGCCCCTAGCTGTAATCCCTTTCGTTCCTTTTATTGTACTTCCTTTCATATTCTCTTTCTTCCATCTTACTTTCCTCAACCCTCTCCTAACAATGGATTCATAGAGCAACTGCAAAAGGTTTTCCTCCTGTTACACCTTTGTAACCATTTATACTGTCAATTTCCGTTTCAGCGCTGAATGACCTCTTAGATCCCAGTGGTTGGCCTTTGGGCTAAATTCTGTTTTCAGTTCAGTTCAGATTCTCATAAGAGCTCTACAACCATTTCCAAAGGACATCCTCTAGATTATCGTGACGGGTCCTTGACAGTTTCCACATCATTTTTGATTTTCGTGTCGAGATTCGGGGCGGGTAGAGCTGGTTTTAAAGTTCCTTTATCACGCTATTCGACAGATATTTATATCAATTATTTCGTTAATCAAGATTTTTATTATGATTTCAAAACCTTTTCTACAAGGCCTCTCTTCATTTAGAAATACTGTTTTCAAAAGTGCTTACATTTTTATTATTCAAACCGAGTAAGCCAAAACAAAGAAGAAATATATATGTATATATATATTTAGTCCTCTTTTGTATTCAAAAATAACTATCTTATTTGGGTGATGCTGAACTTCTATAGAATTTTTGGAATAGCAACCCCAAATGTATAACTTGTGATGGATAAATGCGCCTAAGTATCTTCGGTGCAATAGATATTTCTGAACAGCACATAATCAAGGCCACCGAAAATAGATCTATCTTTCGGTGGTGTCGGTAAAATTCTGTACGAGCCGCCGCCCATGAATCTTTAACCACGGCCTGGTGGTGGCCTATCTTATATCGTTGCCAGAAGCACGATTATGGCTGACTTTAACCTTAAATAAAATAAAAACGACCGAGGCTAGAGGGCTGCAATTTGGTATGCTTTATGATTGGAGGGTGGATGCTCAACATACCAATTTGCAGCCCTCTAGCCTCTGTAATTTTTAAGATCTGAGGGCGGACAGAATAAAGCGCGGACGAACAGGCAAAGCCGGCACAATAGTTTTCTTTTACAGAAAAAAAACAGGAATGCGTCTGTTTCTTACGGCGACTTATCAGGAGGTGTTTTTCTTATTGCATAATAAACTTCACTTATGAAAAAAAATGCAATTTTGAGTTAGTTTTTATGAACATAGTATGAATCAGTGTAATGTCTGACTGTCTTGTTTATTTGATTTTCTCATTTGGCTTGATAAAGGTACGGTCATATAAGTTGGAAATACATTAAATGCATAATTTATTTGTATTGTAATTTCTCTTCCTAACCTTCTAGCAGTAAATTCTTTATCCTCGTAACTAAACCCTTAAAGCCTGAGCGTTCCTTTAAATCAGTTGCTGAAACCATAACTGTAGGGTTGGAAAATGTTTGTATATAGACGTCCACGCCGAGAGCAATCAGCGCTCCGTCACACATTTCTTTTCGGCAGTGAGTCAGGCTGTTTCTCCGGAATGAATTGTCGATAGCCGCACACAGGCAGAGATTTAATTGTGTGAATAGCCTTTGCGAAAAGTCAACTTTATTGCATTTCCTGAAGTTTTGGTTTCCCGGGCCTAGAAAATATAGTTTTAGGAGATTTTTTTTTCTCCGAAAGTTACCTTGCAAATATGGAAATTCTTTTTTTGTGCCGGTGACCACAGATTCTGCAACTTCATTGTCTAATATTAAGTCTTCCAGTCACCCTAATGTAAAGTATTCAGTGACAGTACATGAAATGTGAAGCAGTAGCACATTCTCTGTGATGAGTGCCGTGACATGTGCAGCATAAAAACTGCACATCCATAGAATTGCAATAAAAGCTAGGACATTGATTGGGAGGTACAACAGAGAACTTTTGGCAAGGCCCTTGTCTATGAATGATCAGATTAACCAAGCAGGCTTTAGGTTCGGTTAGATTGCACTGCACTAGGTTATGTTTGGTTAGGTTAGCTTAAACTAAACTAGGTGTTGTTTGATTAAAAAGATAAAGCTAGGTCATGTCAGTTAGGAAAGGGAACGCTTTGTTTGCTATGGTTATGTTATGTTACATAAGGTAGGGTTAGGATAAAGCCAAGTTATGAACTGCGTTTGATAGTGGAAAACGGAATTTCTCGACAGAATGGAATAAATTGGCGTCAGTGGATGAAGGATGACCATTGCAGTAAATTTTCGTAGTGAAATATTTAGAGCAAGCTGGTGATGAACGAAGTATATACTGGTTAACTGGAAACCTTTAGAATTTTATAAGTTCTACCCAGATCTTCACAACACTGTATTCCCCTCAGGTGAGATGATTTTAGTTAGCAAAAGGCAGATCAGAAATTCGTCCTATGTTCAGGTTACGTTAGCCAAGGATATGTGAGTTAAGGTTAGTGTACGACCGAGAACATCTGATGAAGTTTAGGCTAAATACAGTTAGCTTGAGTCAAGTGAAGTTAGGTTAGGTAAAGTAAAATGATTAGTTTGATGCGTTCCCATCCCATGCAGTGGTTCCCTGTATTTTTACACCCACCGAAAGGCAAGTCTGTTTCTGATAACAGTGATAACAAGGCATTGTAGAGGAATTCGAGTCTTTCTTGTATTTTAATAAAGAAGGAACGGAAGGTGAAGTGAACGAAGGAGATTATCGCTTGAAAACTCTTCATTTCTCTAAAAATAAAAGAAAAAATTCACTCGACTTTAGAGAAACATAGTAATTGCGTTCATTCAAGACTTTATCATTGTTTTTTAGCGCTTGTATTATATCTGTAGCAATTAACGGCATGGCAGGCTTGCGTTGAATGTTAATACTGATATGAATGTTATTTTTCAAATGTATGCCAGGATGTTTCAAGAAACAACATCAGGTGCTGTTTAACAGATATCATTTTCTCTGTCCGCGCGTTGTTTTTGGATGTATCTCACATTTATCGGTGCCGCATGCTCCATGTTTACCGCAAATTCGTGTTCCTTTAGTAAAATGCACCGCAGTTTTGAAAGTTCTGTTAATCTGAAGAAGTTTGTTGTTGATTTCCAATCTTACAAAAATTTTAAGAGCAGCCATTGATTTCATTAGTGCAGACAGGTAACATGCCACTTACGTCGAGGGATGCTTAAGCCTCAGAATGGCTGGAAAAAGATATTGGTGTCCGTGTTCGATTTTCCATATCATTGACATCCCGTAGAGGATTCTGTTTTATTATACAGATCAGCAGTATGGATAAAAATTTATATGATAATATAAAAAAGCTGGTTCTACTACCACAAGGGTTTTTGATATCGCTAGTCCCCCGTAGTGGGGTAGTGCCGCCAGTGCACCTCATGCGGTGCAATGTAGGCATTACTTAAGGTTCATTGCAGCGTCCCTTCGGCCCCTAACTGCAACCTCTTTTACTTTACCTCCGTTCATATTCTCTTTCTTCTATCTTACTGTCCATCCTTTCCTAACAATATATTCACAGTGCAGCTGCTTTGAGGTTTTCCTCCTGTTACACCTTTCAAACTTTTTCACTGGCAATTTCCGTTTCAGCGCTGAATGACCTCATAGGTCCCAGTGCTTGGCATATGCCTAAGATCTATAAATCAGTCAATCAATGAATATCGCCATTCATATCAAAACAAATCGAAAAAAGTTGCTTATATTGAGGCTAGATAAACGTTCCAATTTGAACAATAATAACATAGATGGTAACTGCAATGCCACCATCCCAATTTTCACATTTATGAAAAGCATTCTTAGCAGATGCTTAGGTACTGATAAGAACAAAATTATCCAGGGTCCAGTGATGTCTTATGTAATAAATATTCATTGAGAATTTGAAATAGCTGGGAATTTATTTAATCTTTGTGGGTTTTTAGTGTCTCCCATTGAGTGTTATTCCTCACACCGTGGGACTGTGGAACAACCTCCCTTCAGAGGATGTCGTGCAGTTGGAACTTCTTCAGAAGTTCAAGAGAAGATGCAGTGTATAACTACCCTTGCATTTTAATACTATTTTTATCTATTTATTAATTTATTTTTTCGTTTTTAATAAGTGGGATCTCTTCTTTCTGTATTTCCCTTGACATTCTCTTACTTCTTCCTAATGACACCATAATATTCTTTGGAAGCTCCAGAATTTCAAGTCAGTGGCCCCTTTAGCGGGCTTGTTCCATATGAATAGATTTAATCTACTGAATAATAATAATAATAATAATAATATTGTGTTGGACGAACAGACTCTGTGTATAAGCACAAAAGAATGCCATCGCCTGTGCCAGATATCTACACGCCGTCCATTCTTGACTGTTACCACTGGATGTTTGTCGAAAAGACAGACAGCGTGACGGACAGACTGCGGAAAGCGAATATGTGTAGTGGTGTTGTGGCATCGCTGACAAGAATGTCTATATAAAATCTATTTCAGTATCTGCAGTTTTGGTCTCGCTACATTGCTTTCGCCAGTACTCAGATAACGTCGGGCTGATGTGTCAGGTTTCAATGGCCGAGAAAAAACGCGAAAAGTTATAGAAGAATCTGGGATGTGTACAGTACTGCTCCCATGCGACTTTTGGGAGGAGCTTTTCTTTACCTTTTTTACTTTTTTTTTTTCATTTTCTTGTATTTTTTTATTACGACTGTGAATAAATGAAAACGGCAAGACTTTCACGGTGGAATTGAAATGTTTGTTTTTATTTCATTGCACATATGCACTGAGTTTATTCATTTCGACCCCGTTGGTGGGTAGCGCCGTCAGTGCACCTCATGCACGGTGCACTGTAGGCATTATTTAAGGTTCTTTGCAGTGTCCCTTCGGCCCCTAGCTGCAACCCCTTTCATTCCTTTTACTGTACCTCTGTTCATATTCTTGCTTCCATTTTACTTTCCACCCTCTATAACACTTGTCTCACAGTGGAACTACGAGTTGTTCCTCCTGTTACAACTTTGCAACCTTTTACTCTCAATTTTTCCTTTCAGGGCTGAATTGACCTCATAGGTCCCAGCGCTTGTCCTTGGGGCCTAAATTGTATATATATTCTATTCTATTAATTTTGAAGTGTAAATAAAATTTGTTGGTTGGATGGGCTTGATTTATTCATGATTTTCTTTTTCACTTTAAAATGTTCTAAAATTCATCATTTGTCTCAAAATTTAGAAAAGGAGCATGATGTTTTCATAAGAAGATTATTATGATTGTGATCTTTTCAATATACACTTTTAATTTTAATTCTTTCGAAGACTTTTATATACATAAATGGCCAAGAACAAAATAACTACTGTAGATCTTCATTTATTCACGGTACTTCCAGTTCCTGGTTTGGTTTTCAGTGATTTTACGGTAAAATGGAGAATAAAGGGTGGATGGTGAAGAGACTTATGATTAAAACTAACCCTTGCTCTGTAAGAATACCAGATTTAATTGTCACTTTCAACAAACTTTATATCAGTGTTTTGCTAGCAATATCGGGTCACAGTAAGAACCAAATACTAATGGAGCATGAGTACAAAGCGGTTTGGTTGGACCTCGGTTATTTCAAAGGAGGGGTATATACTCTCATGTAGAAGGAGTTATTTTTTACACTCTCTCTCCTGTCTCCTACCTTTCATCCCCATACGGCTTGCTAACCTCAACAGTCTGTTGACTACCCAGTACATAATTTGCTAAGAGATTCACATTTTCGTGAAAAACAATATGTGTAATAAAAATCCACAATTATTTAGTAAATATACTACTAGTAATAGTAATATATTACATAGTAATATATTTACTATATAACTATGAATTTTTTTACACAATAATAATAATAATAATAATAATAATAATAATAATAATAATAATAATAATAATAATAATAATATAATAATAATATTCAGCAAAACTGTTAGTATACCAGATGTCATTTAATCTTAAGCTAAAATCATCTCTACACTTATTCCATAATAACCAGGTGTTTTCCATCTACCAGTTCAAAAAATGGATTCATTCACAATCATATGAGACACACGCACACAGAACTGCAGATTTCGGTAGAATGTAGATTCTATGCCTGCACTCTAGACATGCATATTAAGGTATTCTGAAGCTACTCATTATCCGTAATTTGAGAAACGGAAGCCTTCTGTCACAATTATCTCAGCAGAGAAGTCTTCTGCATTGCCTCTGTAAAAACCTGTTATATCCTTCCATGTAAGTTCACCTCATTGGAATCCAAGTTTAGTTTTGGAAAGCTCCTTTTCAAGGGCCTTCTGTACACGGGTGTGCATCTTCGTCTTTAAGATGACACTGAGTAAAAGTAAGGAGTGTTTGTCAAAAGCACTTGCTCATGTAGCTTGTATATTTCCCTCTTAGTAGATCAGAGGAAGACGTTGTTCACAGAATGAGGTCACGAATAATGAGATGCTGGATTGTACGTTCAAATGTTTAAGCATACGTAGTATTAATTATGTGAGGACAAACACTAAAAATTACGTTTTAGTTGACATTATCTTTTATGTAATGGTGGCTTCCAGAAAGGGGGTTTTCTTAAAATAACAGAGAGAGAGAGAGAGAGAGAGAGAGAGAGAGAGAGAGAGAGAGAGAGGTTTCATAAGATGAAGGTACTTATATCATGAACTGTTATCACAGTTAGAGTTACTGAGCTCTGCTTCCAGCTTTCGTCTTTGGTTCAGGAAAGCAATTATTTGTTTTCATTTGTAGTTTTAATATTAAGTATAATTATTATTGACGGCTTTTCACAAACATTGCTTAGATCACTTGTTTTATTTCTGCAAGTATATATATATATATATATATATATATATATATATATATATATATATATATATATATATATATATATATATATATATATATATATATATATATATATATATATAGAGAGAGAGAGAGAGAGAGAGAGAGAGAGAGAGAGAGAGAGAGAGAGAAAGAGTTAAGTTAAGAGAGAGAGAGAGAGAGAGAGAGAGAATATTAGTCTTCCATATGACAAGCACATGTCTTTTTGTCATACAGTTCTCTCTCTCTCTCTCTCTCTCTCTCTCTCTCTCTCTCTCTCTCTCTCTCTCTCTCTCTCTCTCTCTCTCAGGAAAATTTAAGTAACAATTGAGGTTTCCAAAGCGAACAGGAAATGCCATTCGCATCGCTGGATTCTGTAAGATAAGAAGAGGAAAATGAAAGAAAGTCTTGGATCATCTGAAGGCAAATTCCCTCCTGCGCTAATAGGCCGTTTGTGAAAAAATAGTCGAGTTAGAGAGATAGATAAATAGACAGTATTGTCTTAAGGGGCAGCAGACACGTTGCCATCAAAGCCTTTGTTGTCCCACCTGGAGCAACGGGACCCTGCTCAGTGCCTTGTCCTCTCTCCCACAAAGGGAAGCTGCGTTTACATATGTCGTTGAAATATCACAAGTTATTATTGTTGCATTCATCTCAGACAGCGCTTAAGGTGGAATTTGCTTCGCCCCGTAAAGAAAACACTGTTCTGTATTGGGCCGTGGAAAAAAGTTTAATATTAGTTTTACGTTTTTGCCAAATTTTTAAACTTGAATTCTCTCTCTCTCTCTCTCTCTCTCTCTCTCTCTCTCTCTCTCTCTCTCTCTCTCTCCCCCTGGTCATCATGGTGTTGTATCACCCTCGACTCCTGCTAAAGAATACGATTCCGATCCCTTAGTCCGGGCTAAGAAAAGAACCTTACTTCTGGTTGTTAGTCGACTTCTGTGGACGGTACCTGGGCTCTGGAGAAAGAGAGAGAGAGATAAAATATAAGAGACGTGAGGGATTTGTGTATCGACAAGGTAATTAATTCTCTGTCACCCGTGTGAAGTCATTATAAGGAAATTTATGTTACCTCTCTCTCTCTCTCTCTCTCTCTCTCTCTCTCTCTCTCTCTCTCTCTCTCTCTCTCTCTCTCTCTCTCTCATGATTGTGAATGAATCCATTTTCTGAACTGGTTGATGGAGAACACCTGGTTATTATGGAATCAGTGTGGGGATGATTTTATCTGAAAATGAAATAACATCTTGTATACTAAAAGTTTTGCTGAATATTATTATTATTATTAGTATTATTATTATTATTATTATTATTGTTATTATTATTATTATTATTATTATTATTATTATTATTATTATTATTATTCAGAAGATGAAACCTGTTCGTATGGAACAAGCCCACCAAAGGGGCCATTGACTTGAAATTCTCTAAACTTCCAAAGAATGTTAAAGTGTTCACTAGGAAGAAGTAAGAGGAGATAAAGGGAAACACTGAAAGAAGAGACCCAACTTATTAAAAAAGGAGAAAAAAAGATAGATGAATAAATTACCAAACTGACGGGATGAGGAAGCGAAGCGTGATGAATATGAACTGCAAGTCTTACCAAGGAACAGTACCAAGAAAATGTGGAAACTGATGAGGCATTGCACTTGGGCCAGTTGTAATGAAAATATTCCGCATTGCTCATTTGCAGTTGGTTGGAACAATTGTAAGTAAATATTTTTTGAAACCAGTTTCCTTTTATTTTTTGTTAAGTAATTGCCTTATTTTAGAACCACCTTCATTGTCCGTTGCGTTGCTACCCCAGAAATCTTCAAATTTCATGACTATCAAAAATGATTGTTCCTCACTTTGCCTGAAATAGCGCATTATTGAATTATTTTTCTCTAAATAAATGTGTGACCATGTTTGTTAAAAAGTCGGTACGAGTCGAATTTGAACATAAATGAGTGACTGATTTATTAACGGTGAAAATGGCATTTGGATTCAGGGGTTGAGTATTACTCTCGTCCACAAGAACGTGGAAGATCCATTGTATGAGCCTGCACATAATTCATGTACCTTACCAGATGTACAATGTGGCCTTAAAACCGGATTGAAATGCAACGATTGAATAATAAAGATGAATGTGTATGTATACCGGAACAACAGAAATGATCAGTCCGAAAAATTTGTGCCTTAAGATCAGTGTGACATTGTCGGTAAGGGGGTTGCTGTAATAATATTTCAGAGAGAGAGGAGACTCTTATCTGTTTCAAGGCATACTTGGCTATACCTGTGAAGTCCATATATATATATATATATATATATATATATATATATATATATATATATATATATATATATATATTATATTATATATATATATATATATATATATATATATATATAGACATTTTATATATATATATATATATATATATATATATATATATATACATATACTGTATATATACACACATATATATACATGTTCAGTAGGGCAATTGTTTATGTTCTGAAATGCTACGTTTAAGGAAGATCTGAGAAAGATAGCTTGAGACTAATGTTTCTGTGCTATTTGGTATTTCAACAGTACCGTTGACAGTATCTGATTGTTAGCGTCATCAGAGTTTTTAGTATTTTTTTTAATAAACTAATCAACTTCTTCCTTTTCTTTGTGGAGGCCCTTAATAAAACATCAGTTATGGCAGTATGTGAAACAGTAAAGAAATATTATTTTTGTAAAGGATGCATTTTTTGTAACAGAGAATCTTTTGAATTCCTTGTTAAAGATGTAGATTTGAATGTAATGATGATAATAAATGGTGAAATATTGTTAAAAGAAACAACGACATAAGCGACTAATAATAATAATAATAATAATAATAATAATAATAATAATAATAAATAATAATAATCGTGATACCGATTTCTGGTCATTGCACTTGGTATATTTTTTTCATATGGGTTTCCTGTCCAACTTTTATCGATACAGAAAATATCAGTGAAAGGAAAAATAAATGAGTAAAAGCCGGACTGGTAGATTCATTTTGAAAATCATTATTCTTTCATCACTATAATCACCGATAGCCGTCACTCAACGCTGTTCAACTAGGAAATTACAAAATGAAAAACACAAACCAATTCTGTGAGAATTCTAGAGGCTGAGACTTTCCAGAAAGCCAGCTCGAAAGAAAGTTGGACACTGTTTCACTGCAAAGAAATAGTATTTCCTGGATTAGACACAAAGAAGAAGAAGAAGAAGAAGAAGAAGAAGAAGAAGCAGCAAACATTTAACGAACGGGTGAAAATGAGAGCTGAAGAAGCCATGAAAATACCAGCGAAAACTTTTGCCGGTTGACCCTTTTAAGAAACGGTTTTTATTTTCGTACCTTTGAAGTCTAGACGCCGGAAAGGTAACGGACAGAAATAGATGATAGTGAGGAAAGTAAACAGGAAAAAGAAATAAGAGAAAAATGAATGGAAAAGGCCACCGCGATAGCGCTTTTAGTCGCGTGTGTAAATGTTGTTCTGTGTAGCTTCTTGGTGGGGGGGGGTCCTCTCTAATTACACCTGGGACGAGGGTAATTAACAGAGTTTAGACCTGCTGTAATGAGCATTTGTCCTGAAGATGGCTGCAAGAATAAAAAAAAAAAAAAGAGGAGAGGCGATGGATAAATAGGATTCTTTTGAAAGAGGTTTCCCTGGAGCTAACATCCTCTCACCTTCTACCAACTCTTCAGTGGTCTGGTTAAACTATTTTGATAATAATAATAATAATAATAATAATAATAATAATAATAATAATAATAATATACCAACTCTTTCCTCTCGGTTGTTACAGACATAAGTCAAGTCTGGCTTCTGAGTTCCCACGTTTTAGCTTTGCACGTCATTTCTTAAAAATAATTTGCTGGCCTTCTCTCTCTCTCTCTCTCTCTCTCTCTCTCTCTCTCTCTCTCTCTCTCTCTCTCTCTCTCTTCAAAGGTCCCATTCATATTATCTCTCTTCCATCTTGCTATCCACCCTCTCCCAACAATTATTTCATGTTGCAACTGCGAGGCTTTCCTCCTGTTACACCTTTTAAACCTACCTACTCACAATTTCCTTTGCAGCGCTGAATTACCTCATAAGTCCCAGTGTTTGACCTTTGGCCTAACTCTGTATTCCATTCCACTCCCCAAAGGTCGATTAAGAAACCAACTGAAGGAAGCATCTGAATTACTGAGAGGTGTAAATAAAATAGAGTACATGAATCTAGAGCTAAAAAGATTCAACGTCGGCAACTGCGGGAACTTATGCCTCATTTTGGAACAGACCACCAGCTGAGGTGAAGAATAGCAATCACTTTTTGCCAGTTACAAAAAACAAGTAAAAAATGAGCCGAAATTTCTACGGCGCAATTGAATTTTCTGTACAGCGTATCATGCTGCATGAAACTCTCAGCCACGGCCCGTGAAACTCACCTGCGACCCATTAAAATCTCAGCCATGGCCCGGTGGCGGCGTGTGTTGTTGGCACTTATAGGGGTGCCAGATGCACGATCATGGCTAACTTTAACGTTAAATCAAATAAAAACTACAGAGGCTAGAGGGCTGCAATTTGGTATGTTTGATGATTGGAGGGTGGATGATCAACACACCAATTTGCAGCCCTCTAGCCTCAGCAGTTTTCAGGATCTGAGGGCGGACAGAAATAAGTGCGGACGGACAGACAAATATCCATCTCTATGATAGTTTTCTTTTGCAGAAAACTTAAATTAGGAAAAAAAAGAGATCGACACAACCATGTGATCCACAAATTGTTTATTTCACTCCATTTAATTCTCTTGTGTGGTGTCTAATCTTTTAAAAAGCCATTCGAGACGATTCTTCAACAACTCATTACATACAGATCAAATTGAAACATTGTAGTGTTTTGGAAACTGAACAAGAGTCGACTAAAGACAGTGGTTCTTAACCCTTTTTTTGGCAGTGACCCAAAATCTTGTCCAAATTAGCCATGCGACCCATGCCCTCATAAACATTTTATTTTTATATAATTATGCTTATGAAAACGCGTTACAGAAACAAAAATTACATGCAGAGATTTTTATTAATGCAATTATTAGAGAAAGTATTGCATTAAGAATACATAATTCAATAATATCTAAGCCTTAGATATCAATGAATGATGTATTCTTAATACAGTATTTTCTCTGATAATAATAATAATTATAATAAGAGTATTGAAGAAACAATAAGCTCATAAAGTTATAACTCTTGGGGACCCATTGGAATGGTTGGCGACCCTGGGGCTAAGAATCACGGACTCAAAATAAGACGAGTAATATGAAACGCTTGGAAAACTAGTTTGTGCTGAAATTACCTTTTTTTTTCCATGAAAGCTGCTTTTTTCGTCATGTTTCAGAGACAGTAAGTACCTGTAATAGTTATAAACATTTGTAGAGATTTTTGTTTTTCACCGTTATTTTCATTTTCCAACAACGATTGCAGTTCATATTTTAACTTTTATCTGTAACCCATATAATGCAGCCTTTCTGGAGATTATGAGTTATTTCAAGAAAAGAGCAAGAAAATAAAAATATGAGTAAACAGAAACTAGCATTTTGCATTCCCTAATCGGTGTGTAGAGTCAGGGAACATCTATTCATTAAAACTTGCACTAATGGCGCGTCTCAGAATGTTAGAATTGTCTAAGAATTTAGAAAGTTTCTAAACCGGGGAAGTTCTGCTATTTGGATATTTCAGAAAAATAAACAAGGGAACTAATGCCCTAAACTGCAGAACTTGGCAGATAATGGAGAACGATGTGTAAAGTTGATTCTGGAATGAGTCCACAATTGTGGAGATTAGATTATTTCAAGTTGCAAGTTCAATTCAGGTGGTTGAATCTTGGAAACTTTGACCAAGTTTGAGAAGTTGGACAGTTGGACTTTGTGAATGGCTGAAAACACTAGATTCCATTAATGGTACTGTATCTTCAGAGCTATATATAACGGTGTACCTCATGCTGGTCCGCTGGTATAGTGGTTAGTGTCGTGGCATACCACTCAGATGTCGCGGGTTCGCGTCTCCCCCAGGTCGATGAAAAAACACTGGTTCTGTATCATGATCAGTTACTGCTGCAGTGTGGGGTCTGCGGTGGGAGTTTGAAACCCACATTCTTTGGAAGCTTAAAGAATTTCAAGTCAATGGTCCCTTTGGTGTGCTTGTTCCATGTGAATAGGTTTCATCTACTGAGATAATAATAATAGTGTTGCAATAAAAATCATAAAAGCAGCTTGTCAGCACTATGGCAACGAGACTATTCATTTGTAGCGCAAAACAATTCTGAATATATCAGCATATCGTTATTTCATTTATCTCAGGCGAAGAGAGGATGATAACAATTGGGAATATGATTAATATAAACTAATGACATGGATATTCCGATAGGATGATCAGTTAATTAGTAGGAAACATCGTAAAGTGTCTCAAAATTCTAAGGGGGAAAAATTAGATGCATAAATATCTTATTATTTTTGTTGTGCAACTACTCTCCTACTTAGAACTATTCAACGCCCGTAAATGGTTTTATAACTAGAAACTTCAGCTGAATTGCCTTAGAATGTTTATTTTTTTGCTTTAGAGAGAGAGAGAGAATGATGCTGGGAAAGGGCTTAAAGAAATATAAATATGCAGAACACCCTTTCTGTCTCCCTCTTTGCCTTAATTCCTCCTTTAGCCATCGTCAGGACACAGTTGCTCAATACAACATGTCCCCCGCAGGTAGGGTAGTGCCGTCAGTGCATCCCACGCGGTGCACTGTAGGCATTACTTAAGGTTCTTTGCAGCGTCCCTTCCTACCCTACCAACACTACCCTGTGGAACACCAGGATGACAGTTCTAGACTCACTTAAGATAAGATTGACAACCAAATTTGTTGCCAGTTTCATAAAGAGCTGTGAATGAATGTTGGTTAAAAGTTACCAGTTTTGGTTGATTTCTTTTCTCTTGGACACATTTCCAGCAACGGCAATGGATGCATGCCTTTTTCACATGGGCGTGCATGACTAGAAAATTTCAGGATTGCATGCATTTCTGAAAAATGTTCTGGCATTCTTTGTCAGTGGTTGGCATGCAATATACCAAAACTGAAGCTAGGAACTGAAATTCTTCAGAGAGTTCATGGCAGAAGGGGAGTTGTTTATCCATGCTTACATTATTCAAGAAATCATGAATACAACTGTAGAATGTTTACTCATATTTTCGTAATTTATGAAACGAGCGACAAGGTTTATACGGGAAAGTAGTACAAAATGTTGAATATATTGATCATTTTTATTGATGATGGATGTGACATCAGTGTACCTGGAATTCGTGGTAGACCTGTGATGCCTATAAAGTACATATCAGGCGTTCAGCAGTAGGAGGGCCTCTCGCCCCAACTTTTGAAATTGGTGTTTTTTCTGATTATCAGCTCTAAGATAATCCCCCTTTTTTCCCAAAGAAGGAGGTGGGGTTGAACTATAAGTTTTTTATGCATACTATTCTATTCCTGGTCGCAAACACTTCATCTCATCCAAAATTCAACTTTGTATCTTGAAAAATAAAGAAGTCAGAGCAGGTTGAATTTCCAAAACTTCGATGGCTTATAACTCAAAAATATATTTTCGGCGAGAGGACCTGCTAATGCTGAACGATATGTATGTCATTTACAGCCATAAATAATATCGCAAACATGATTATGAGGGGAACCAGGCTACTTTGTATATTTCTGATGCAGGTCATCTGTGTCACACCGCTTGAGAAATACGATCCATCTCCACTGCTCTTCACCTTGCAACCATTTTCCCCATAAATTCTCATGACAGAGTGCTTCAATTCCGTTGATTACCTTCGTCGTAAATGTAGTCTGAAACGATCCCACCAAAGAAACTTCAAAGAACATTTACCCACACAGCTAAAGCACTATCACGTCTCCGTTTTTCTTTCATCCTTTCTTTTTTTTGTTTTTGTTTTTTCTTGCGTTCTTCCTCTTTCAGTTTCCCTTGTTTTCGGTGTGTAGACTTCAAAGATAAGAAAATAGAAACTATTTTCTCCAAGGGTCAACTGGCAAAACTTTTTCGTTGGTATTTTCATTGCTTCTTTGATCCTCATTTTCACACGTTCGTTGAAAGTTTGCTCCTTCTTCTTCTTCTTCTTCTTCTTCTTCTTCTTCTTCTTCTTCTTCTTCTTCTTCTTCTTCTTCTTCTTCTTCTTCTTCTTCTTCTCAAGATGTACAGAACATAGTATTTAATCCTTGTGAAACAGTGCTAGAATTTTCTCTCTACAATCATAGAACTGTTATACTTCTACTGGTAACTGAATTTATAGTGAGGTCGTTGTTATCATGTCATACCAGTGAGTCAAGATCATTATATATATGACGACTTAGAGATAATTAACATTTTTTCCATTTCCACTCTTTCAGGAGGAACAACGAGTGCTCTGTTCATGATGGAATACGTGGCAGGGATGACTTACACCAAGGTATGTAACTAAATTGCACTCAGTCCTGAATGTTGTTAAATAAGAATGGGAGAATTGGGAGAATTCATGCATTCTTCAATGTAAGCGAGAGGCATGGATGAATTTTGTGATAAGAGGTCAGAAAGAATATTGCCTTATAACTAATGCATTATGCCATACCTTGGAACCTGCATATTGTTTCTGACCGTTCCGGTTTTGCATTTATAATGGCTGCGACGCCATTCAGTTCCGTGGTAAGTTGACAAAATGAATCTAAGCTTTTTCAGCACTTAATTATTTAGCTGGTCCGATGGTATAGTGGTCAGTGTCGTGGATGCCACTCAGATGTCGCGGGGGGGGGGGCTTCGCGTCTCCCCAGGGCGATGAATGAAAATCAGCGGCTCTGTATCGTGATCAGTTACTGCTGCATTTTGGGGTCTGCTGCAGTGGGAGGTTGAAACCAACATTCTTTGGAATCTTCAAGAATTTCAAGTCAGTGGCCCCTTTGGTGTGCTTGTATCATGTGAAGAGGTTTCACGTACTGAAATAATAATAATAATAATAATGATAATGATAATAGTAATTTTTGGAAGCTTGAATTTCAAGTCAATGGCCCCTTTGGTGTGCTTGTTCCATGTGAATAGGTTTCAGCTACTGAAATAATAATAATAATAATGATATGATCCATTTTTTTCTGTTCTGTAAGACTTTTATCATTCATATAACCATTTCAATCGTGCTCTGGTCATGCCAGAATGAACTAAGAATTAAGACGATTGGAAATTGAGACCTCCAGGAAAAGGACTAATGGATTGGTGATTCAAAGAAAACTCATGGGTCTTTAGAAACTTTTACAATTAGTTTAAATTACCATGCTTGGAGGATTGTGGTGTAATGCATTTCTTCTCTCAAAATCAAATCAAAGGGGCAAAAACAAATTATCACAGAGGTCTTTTATTTTTCAGTCGTCCTTTCCTAAATGAGGGAGTTTGGAGTTTTGCCCTTTGAAAAAATGGAGTTGGGTTAATGTCTGGAATTCGAAT
This sequence comes from Macrobrachium rosenbergii, assembly GCF_040412425.1. Taxonomy (NCBI): domain Eukaryota; kingdom Metazoa; phylum Arthropoda; class Malacostraca; order Decapoda; family Palaemonidae; genus Macrobrachium; species Macrobrachium rosenbergii. Next base: position 1,082,186 of record NC_089773.1, read on the forward strand.
TTTTTCTTGTTAATTTTAACTAAAATTTAGTTCTAGATAGTATACACCAAGGCCAAGAGAGACAAGGTCTACTCACGTCCCCCCAAATCCCCCACGTAGGCGGAGCTTTGTTTACTTCCTTAATGCGTCAGCAGGTGAATTGCCATAATGGGTGGGTACCTCTAAGATACGTCATTGCCTACGTAGTTAGCCCAGGTGGGAGGCCACCCCCCCCCAATTGGATAGACCTCGTCTCTCTTGACCTTGGTATACACATGCCAGGGACTTTGTTTAATTATTGATACAGTGACTTAACCACGTGATTTATACGCAATGATAATCGTACAGAAAAACAGAAAGATTTCGTACCTAATGGGAATCAATGAAAAAATTTGCACAGAGTTACATGTATGAAAGTCCGTAGTGGAAAGAAAGCATTAATTAATTTTCTAATTAATTTCTCCTTTTTTTATGTGAGATTTCGTATTTTTAGTCCTCTGTGAAAGAAAACTATTGAGATGACTTTGTCTGTCCGTCCGCACTTTTTCTGTCCGCCCTCAGATCTTAAAAACTACTGAGGCGAGAGGGCTGCAAATTGGCATGTTGATCATCCACCCTCCAGCCATCAAACATACCAAATTGCAGCCCTCTATCCTCCTCAGTAGTTTATATTTTATTTAAATTAAAGTTATCAATAATCATACTTCTGGCACCGCTGTAGGTACCAACAACACAGGCCACCACCGGGCCGTGACTGAGTTTCATGGGCCGCATTTGAGAGTTTCATACAGTATTATACGCTGTACAGAAAACTCGTTTGGGCCGAAGAAACTTCGGCGCATTTTGCACTTGTTATTGTTTATGCTGACAGGTTCAGGTGTTTTGTTTTAATGGGTAATGTGGCAACGTTTTGCGAAGGGTGATCGTTTTGAGAGAGTGGCTAATCTCGAAATAGATTTATGATTGGTTGATGGGTCAAATTGATTATCCTCTCTCTCTCTCTCTCTCTCTCTCTCTCTCTCTCTCTCTCTCTCTCTCTCTCTCTCTCTCTCTCTCTCTGCTTCGTTTTTTCATATTATAAAAGTGTTGGACTGGATTTGTGGAGTAGTTTAGGGTTATGGTGTGTCCTCCTTTACGAAAATTTGAGTTAGCTCAGCTCGATGTGAATGATTTCAGTTTCTGCAAACAAGCCTTGGGGGTGTAGTTATATGGATAGTTACGAAACATTGTAATAAAGACAGCTTGTACATCTGTGTGCCCTCTTCCCTTCGTGATGGTTATATACTGTATTTATATATACTCTAAATATATATTATATATATTATGTATATATACATATATAGTGATATGTAATGTATGTTTATATATATAAATATATATATATATATATATATATATATATTTATATGTATGTATTTATATATATATATATATATATATATATATATGTATATATACATACATATATAATATATATATATATATATATATATATATATATATATATATAAATATATATATACATACATATATATATATATATGTATGTATATATTTATATATATAAATATATATATACATATATATATGATATATATGTATTTATATATGTATGTTTATATATATTATATATGTATGTATGTATTTATGTTATATATATTGATGATATATATCTTATATCAGAAGGATATGAAATATATGGTCGGGAATATATTGGTATACAAGTTATAGGTAATTCCTGGGTGCAAATCATGGCCAGTGGATAACGCCACAATCACCTGAGAGACCTGGGTTCGATGTGAGTCAGAAAATTTCTGTTCCCACGTGAATAATGATTTCTGATTCACAGAAGGGATAATTCGAATGAAATGTCTCTCTGAGTCGGGTGGATCCAAGCAAGCAGTTAGCTTGCCCAGGTAATTCCTTGGGTGCAGTCTCAGGTTCCAACTTTTTTAGACCATGGCCTAGTGGATAACGCCCTTGCTTTCCACCTGAGAGACAAGAAATTTATTTCTGTTCCACACGTGATTGTGTGGTGATGATTTCTATCTTATTTGGAAATTGATGAAATGTTGTCTATTGGGTCATTGCTGAGTCGGGAAGTTGGGAAAACTGCTGGTATGCAAGCAGTTAGCTTGCCCAGGTAATCCTTGGGTGCAGTTGCTTCAGGTTCCAACTTCTTTTAGACTTCATGGCAGTGGACTTTCCACCTAGACAACATTTCACGTGAGTCAGAAATTTATTTCTGTTCCACACGTGATTGTGTGTTTATTTCTATCTTATTCTGGATAATAAGATGTTGTCTATTGGGTCATTGCTGAGTCGGGAAGTTGGGGAAAATCATCAGTTACACACAATCTCAGGTTCCAACTTCTTTTAGACTTGTAAGTGGATAAATTTGCTTTCCACCTGAGAGACCTGGGTTCGATCCCCGACGTGAGTCAGAAATTTATTTCTGTTCCACACATGATTGTGTGTTGATGATTTCTATCTTATTCACTCAGAAGGGATAATTCGAATGAAATGATATGTATTAGGTCATTGCTGAGTCAGGAAGTTGGGGGCTGGTATAGTTAGCTTGCCCAGGTAATTCCTTGGGTGCAGTTGCTCTCAGGTTCCAACTTCTTTTAGACTTGTATGGCCTAGTGGATAACGCCTTGCTTTCCACCTGAGAGACCTGGGTTCGATCCTGACGTGAGTCAGAAATTTATTTCTGTTCCACACGTGATTGTGTGTTGATGATTTCATCTTATTCACTCAGGTGGGAATTCGAATGAAATGTTGTCTATTGGGTCATTGCTGAGTCGGGAAGTTGGGGAAAACTCGCTGGTATGCAAGCAGTTAGCTTGTTGGAACCTTGGGTGCAGTTGCTCTCAGGTTCCAACTTCTTTTAGACTTGTATGGCCCAGTGGAATTCCACCTGAGAGACCTGGGTTGATCCCGGCGTGAGTCAGAAATTTATTTCTGTTCCGTGATTGTGTATTGATGATTTCTATCTTATTCACTCAGAAGGGATAATTCGAATGAAATGTTGTCTATTGGTCATTGCTGCTGGTATGCAAGCAGTTAGCTTGCCCAGGTAATTCCTTGGGTGCAGTTGCTCTCAGGTTCCAACTTCTTCTAGACTTGTATGGCCTGAGTGGATAACGCCCTTGCTTTCCACCTGAGAGACCTGGGTTCGATCCCCGACGTGAGTCAGAAATTTATTTCTGTTCCACACACGTGATTGTGTATTGATGATTTCTATCTTATTCACTCAGAAGGGATAATTCGAATGAAATGTTGTCTATTGGGTCATTGCTGAGTCGGGAAGTTGGGGAAAACTCGGCTGGTATGCAAGCAGTTAGCTTGCCCAGGTAATTCCTTGGGTGCAGTTGCTCTCAGGTTCCAACTTCTTTTAGACTTGTATGGCCCAGTGGATAACGCCCTTGCTTTCCACCTGAGAGACCTGGGTTCGATCCCGACGTGAGTCAGAAATTTATTTCTGTTCCACACGTGATTGTGTGTTGATGATTTCTATCTTATTCACTCAGAAGGGATAATTCGAATGAAATGTTGTCTATTGGGTCATTGCTGAGTCGGGAAGTTGGGGAAAACTCGCTGGTATGCAAGCAGTTAGTTGCTCTCAGGCTTCTTTTGCCCAGGTAATTCCTGAGAGACCTGGGTGCAGTTGCTGTTCATGATTGGTTCCATGATTTCTATCTTTTTAGACTTGAATGAAATGTTGCCTGAGTGGAGTTGGGGAAAAATGCGCAGTTAGCTTGCCCAGGCTTTCCACCTTTTAGAGAGACCTGGGGTTCCACCGATCCCGACGTGAGTCAGAAATTTATTTCTGTTCCACACGTGATTGTGTGTTGATGATTTCTATCTTATTCACTCAGAAGGGATAATTCGAATGAAATGTTGTCTATTGGGTCATTGCTGAGTCGGGAAGTTGGGAAAACTCGCTGGTATGCAAGCAGTTAGCTTGCCCAGGTAATTCCTTGGGTGCAGTTGCTCTCAGGTTCCAACTTCTTTTAGACTTGTATGGCCAGTGGATAACGCCCTTGCTTTTCACCTGAGAGACCTGGGTTCGATCCCGACGTGAGTCAGAAATTTATTTCTGTTCCACACGTGATTGTGTGTTGATGATTTCTATCTTATTCACTCAGAAGGGATAATTCGAATGAAATGTTGTCTATTGGGTCATTGCTGAGTCGGGAAGTTGGGAAAACTCGCTGGTATGCAAGCAGTTAGCTTGCCCAGGTAATTCCTTGGGTGCAGTTGCTCTCAGGTTCCAACTTCTTTTAGACTTGTATGGCCTAGTGGATAACGCCCTTGCTTTCCACCTGAGAGACCTGGGTTCGATCCCGACGTGAGTCAGAAATTTATTTCTGTTCCACACGTGATTGTGTGTTGATGATTTCTATCTTATTCACTCAGAAGGGATAATTCGAATGAAATGTTGTCTATTGGGTCATTGCTGAGTCGGGAAGTTGGGAAAACTCGGCTGGTATGCAAGCAGTTAGCTTGCCCAGGTAATTCCTTGGGTGCAGTTGCTCTCAGGTTCCAACTTCTTTTAGACTTGTATGGCCTAGTGGATAACGCCCTTGCTTTCCACCTGAGAGACCTGGGTTCGATCCCGACGTGAGTCAGAAATTTATTTCTGTTCCACACGTGATTGTGTGTTGATGATTTCTATCTTATTCACTCCAGAAGGGATAATTCGAATGAAATGTTGTCTATTGGGTCATTGCTGAGTCGGGAAGTTGGGGAAAACTCGCTGGTATGCAAGCAGTTAGCTTGCCCAGGTAATTCCTTGGGTGCAGTTGCTCTCAGGTTCCAACTTCTTTTAGACTTGTATGGCCCAGTGGATAACGCCCTTGCTTTCCACCTGAGAGACCTGGGTTCGATCCCGACGTGAGTCAGAAATTTATTTCTGTTCCACACGTGATTGTGTGTTGATGATTTCTATCTTATTCACTCAGAAGGGATAATTCGAATGAAATGTTGTCTATTGGGTCATTGCTGAGTCGGGAAGTTGGGAAAACTCGCTGGTATGCAAGCAGTTAGCTTGCCCAGGTAATTCCTTGGGTGCAGTTGCTCTCAGGTTCCAACTTCTTTTAGACTTGTATGGCCTAGTGGATAACGCCCTTGCTTTCCACCTGAGAGACCTGGGTTCGATCCCCGACGTGAGTCAGAAATTTATTTCTGTTCCACACATGATTGTGTGTTGATGATTTCTATCTTATTCACTCAGAAGGGATAATTCGAATGAAATGTTGTCTATTGGGTCATTGCTGAGTCGGGAAGTTGGGGAAAACTCACTGGTATGCAAGCAGTTAGCTTGCCCAGGTAATTCCTTGGGTGCAGTTGCTCTCAGGTTCCAACTTCTTTTAGACTTGTATGGCCTAGTGGATAACGCCCTTGCTTTCCATGAGAGACCTGGGTTCGATCCCGACGTGAGTCAGAAATTTATTTCTGTTCCACACGTGATTGTGTATTGATGATTTCTATCTTATTCACTCAGAAGGATAATTCGAATGAAATGTTGTCTATTGGGTCATTGCTGAGTCGGGAAGTTGGGGAAAACTCGCTGGTATGCAAGCAGTTAGCTTGCCCAGGTAATTCCTTGGGTGCAGTTGCTCTCAGGTTCCAACTTCTTTTAGACTTGTATGGCCTAGTGGATAACGCCCTTGCTTTCCACCTGTGAGACCTGGGTTCGATCCCGACGTGAGTCAGAAATTTATTTCTGTTCCACACGTGATTGTGTGTTGATGATTTCTATCTTATTCACTCAGAAGGGATAATTCGAATGAAATGTTGTCTATTGGGTCATTGCTGAGTCGGGAAGTTGGGGAAAACTCGCTGGTATGCAAGCAGTTAGCTTGCCCAGGTAATTCCTTGGGTGCAGTTGCTCTCAGGTTCCAACTTCTTTTAGACTTGTATGGCCTAGTGGATAACGCCCTTGCTTTCCACCTGAGAGACCTGGGTTCGATCCCGACGTGAGTCAGAAATTTATTTCTGACCTGATTGTGTGTTGGTATCTTGATCACCAGAAGGGATAAGTCAGAAATGTTGTCTATATATATATATATATATATATATATATATATCAGGTTCCAATATATATATATATATATATATATATATATATATATATATATATATATATATATATATATATATATATACATTTAATATCAATTCACTCTACCTCGGAAATAATATATTTTCATATATGTTACCGAAGGGGAATTTTTTAGTTGATAATAAATTCGTCGTCTCGTGGGCTCGAACCAGCGAAGACAAGAACTCAGGACTACAGTGGACGCATTTTAACCCACGCCGATTTATTATCAACTAAAAAATTCCCCTTCGGTAACATATATGAAAATATATTATTTCCGAGGTAGAGCGAATTGGATATTAAAGGACGTTTGTAGGTTACTGATTGAATATGAATCACGGTGATGTGATAAAAAAAAGTCATATATATACATATGTATAGAAAGGTGTGTTTTGGGATTTTGACTGAGAAGGTAAGGCAGATGACAGAAAGACTGGCATTGAGAGAAGAGAATTGGTTTAGACAAGGATATGATGAATAGACCAATAGTTCTGTTCAGAACACTTGTGTTGCAGTTTGAAATTAGGGGGAAAGGCTGTATATGTCAAACACAGACTTGCAAAACTAGGAATACTCGTATAACCGATTTGAGGGAATGTGGAAGGTATCGAGGAGAAGGCATATGATCAGGTACCTATGCAAGAAGTGTGGAGATGTATGAGAGAGAAAGTTTTTTCAGAAAAGTATGTTAAAGTAGTCCAGGATATGTATGCAGAGGTTACCACTCAGGTAAGGAGCACTGTGGGAACAACAGAAAAGTTTAATGTAAGAGTTGGTTTACATCAAGGTTCAACTCTCAGTCCCTACATCTTTGACCTTGTGAAGGATGTTATTACATCAGATGTCAGAGAAGAAGTCCCGTGGAGTGTGATGTTTGCTGATGATGTTGTTTTGGTGGACCTGACTAGAGAAGGGGTGGAGATAAAACTAGAGTTGTGGAGACAAGCACTTGAAGATCGAGGTTTAAGGATAAGCAGAGCTAAGACAGAATATCTGTGGATGGGAGGGGAAGGAAAACAGGGTGCAGTTAAATTAGGTTTAGACGACATCAAGAGGGTTACCACTTTCAAGTACCTTGGGTCCTGTATGATGGATGATGGTGGCATGGACTCAGAAATAAACCACAGGATACAGTGTACTTGGATGAATTGGAGGAGACCGTCGGGAATATTGTGCGACAAGAGGATTAGTGCAAGAGTATAAGGAAGGTTTTATAAAAGTGTAGTTAGACCAGCGATGGTGTATGGGGCTGAGACGCGGGCAATAAAGAAGGCTCAAGAAAGGAAGTTGGAATTGGCAGAGATGAGGATGTTGAGATGGATGTGTGGAGTCACGAGAAGGATAGGATCAGACACGATTATATTAGGGGGACATTCAAAGTGGTAGAAGTGTCAAAGAAGATTCAGCAAAGAAGATTGCAGTGGTTTGGTCATGTCATGCGGAGAGAGGAGGATCATGGGTGTAGAAGGTCATGGACATGGAGGTGGTTGGAGGGAGGAGTAGGAGGGAAAGGCCAAGATTCAGATGGAAAGATAACGTAGCAAATGACATGCGGAAAAAAGAGTTAAGAGAACAGGATACGCAAGATAGAAGAAGATGGTGAAGGCTTACACGGAACAGCGACCGCATATAGAGATGGGTAAAGGCTGAAGACAAAGAAGAAGAAGAAGAAGAGTGGAAGGTATCGAGGTTGTATGGTATAGAAGATAAGTGGACTGAGAACAATTGAACGTATTTGATGACGGAGTGACTCGTTAGGTGTAAAAGTGGCCCTGAGACAAGGATGTGCAAGATATTTTTGGCCTCTCGATATCTCTGTAGGATAAGTGCTGGGAAGAGTTAGAGAAAGGACAGTAAATGTACGTGCGTGTCGTGCGATTAGAAAAGTGTTGTGAATGGAGGTGGAATAATTTGCGAAAAGTGAAGGGAAACTGCAGAATCTAGCAATAAATTTTATATATGTTTTCCAGGGTGGGAAGTCCAGAGTAAATGTGTGCAAGGTTGTGAGGGAAAATGAAGACAAAAGATTTAGCAATGAAAGTTAATACGGATGATGAAGTGGTCAGTTGAACGAAATTTTTCTACGCCGGTTCATTCTCGATTCAGCTGTTGAAATATGAATGGGGCAGTTAGTGCAGTGTTCTTTTCCTGTTGGGAGAAACGGGTAAATGTTAAAGAAATGAGATTATGCAATTATTACCATTAATAAGCAGTGGCACAAAACATATGCTCTGTTTAATTTATTTTCTTTGTACGTTGCATTGTAAGCATCACGTATTCATGTCGCCATACTACACACATACACACACACACACACACACACACACACATATATATATGTGTGTGTGTGTAATTCTGTATTTACTTATGTTTCTATTTTACATATAATTGCATCGTTTTACATACTTAAGTCAGAATTCCTACAGACACTGTAAAGTATACCTCCTGCCCTGCTATGTACAATTTAATAGAGAGAAGAGAGAGAGAGAGAGAGAGAGAGAGAGAGAGAGAGAGAGAGAGAGAGAGAGAGAGTAAAATTAGGCTTGTGTGATATCAGTTTAAACACGGCAACTGCCTGGCAAAGTGGAATAAAATCACCCAGAAATATTTTGTCCACCTGAACAAACAGAGAGTGTGTTTTCCGAAAATGACATTAGAGGATCCGCCTGAAGCACTGCTTAGCGACATCTGTTGGGCAATAATAACACCTAATATTTCAACAACAAATGTAAACACGGAGAGTTCCTCTTTTGGGGAAGAGGCGACGACAAAGCTGTGAGTAGGACCCGGTTGCTCCAGGTGTGTCAACAAAGTCTCTGATGGCACTGTCTTTCTCTCAGGAAGGAAATTCTCTCTCTCTCTCTCTCTCTCTCTCTCTCTCTCTCTCTCTCTCTCTCTCTCTCTCTCTCTCTCTCTCTTGTTTTAAGATGATAGTTCCTTTACCAGAGGACTTCGTCGTACAGGGGGATGGTATCAACCTGGAAGTTCTAAGAGTGTTTGTTTTTCCTCGAATGAGGACATGTGTGTTGAAACGCTTCATCTTGAAATCCAGTAACTGGTTAGTAAATTCTGTCCCATTTCATGCATTAAGTATAATCCAAGGTTACCACGAGGCAAATATACAAATTAAACTTGAAATAATTTTTAACAAAACACTATTTAGTTTATGTTTGCTCAGGAAAATGATCCATGTTGTCAAATGAAAATTTGGAAGCAGGCTGTCTGTTCCATACTCTTCGCCATAAAAGTTAAGAATCCACAACGGGTCTCTGAATAATAGGAATTATATCAACGCAGGCACAATGGCACTAGCCTAAATTGCTCCTCCTCGCCCGTAAATCGAACCTTGTCTCTCTCACTGTTCCTGCTGAAGATACAAATGACAGTCCATGAAGGCTATAGAGCAGTGGTTCTTAACCTTTTTTGGCAGTGACCCAAAATCTTGTCCAAATTAACCATGGTGACCCATACCCTCATAAACATTTTCTTTTTAGATAATTATACTTATGAAAACGTGTTACAGAAACAAAAATTACATGCAGAGATTTTTCTTAATGCAATTCTTAGAGAAACAGTGTATTAAGGATAAATCTTTCATTAATATCTAAGCCTTAGATATTAATGAATTATGTATTCTTAATACAATATTTTCTCTAAGAATAATAATTATAGTAAGAGTATCGGGAAAATAATAAGCCCATAAATGGTTTGGCGACCTAACTTTGGGTCGCGACCCTGGGGTTAAGAACCACTGCTATAGAGTATGGAATAGAGAAAACAAAACGAATAACCTCTGTGCTGTCAGCTACATGGCAACTGGATATCCAAAAAAGATGTAAGTTGTGGCACAGTGCGCAACCATAAGATATAACCTGAAGATATAACCACTCCATTTCACAAGCTCTCACATGAAAAAGAAGCACTAGCAAGAAAAATTTATGGTTATCAAAAGTTTAAAGCTAAAATAACTACTTAGGTCCACTTTCCAAAGAAAGAATTGATTGTAGAGGCAGAGCAGTTGCAAAAACTTGGCTTGACATCTGCTTTTTAAGAGAAGAAAGAAAATCAGTAGAAGAGTTATTAAGGGCTTTATTCCCTCAGGCAACTAAAGAATAGCCTTGCATAGGAGGAAAGCGTGAGGCGACCTAGAGTAACGAAGATCGAAAGAGTACCGAGTTCAGAGGAAATTGATAAGTGAGGATCGCCATCTTGACATGAAAGGCCTTGACAGTAGCACAAAAAGTTTCAGCCTGTGTCTGTTAGTCCCGAGTTCGAGTCTCCGGCCGGCCAATGAAGATATAGAGGAATTTATATATGGTATCAGAAATTCATTTCTCGCTATAATGTGGTTCGGATTCCACAATAAGGTGCCGTTGCTAGGTAACCAATTGGTTGTTAGCCACGTAAAATAAGGCTAATCCTTCGGGCCAGCCCTAGGAGAGCTGTTAATCAGCTCATTGGTCTGGTTAAACTAAGGTATACTTAATTTTTTTTTTCAGTGTGTCTCGTCTCCCTGGAAGAGGTGGAATAAGGAAGAACTGTAACAACTATTAGCTGACACCTCTTAACATGCGATTGCCATGGAACCGAAGCATCACATTAGGGTCTAAATGCTTAAAACTGCCAGTTTATTACCATAAGAATTTTCTCTTTTATTGAGCAAAGAAAAGGCAGCAAGAGAGAGAGAGAGAGAGAGAGAGAGAGAGAGGCATTCCTCTGGCTTTATCTTTTCTCCCCCAGTACCTACCAACTAGAGCCAGGATGCGCAGGCATCCCCCGCAAGACCAGAGAAGCCAAGACTGCCAAACACCACTTCATTGACATGAACATAAACCAAATAACCATTTTCCCCTTTTCCCTCTCCCTTCTGTTTCCTCTTTTTTCTTTTGCTTCTTCTTGCTGTCTCCCCCTTCACGTCTATCCGATGTAATCCTGCTTCCTTGTCGAAGCTTAAGAGAGATCTGGACAAGTTGTTAGAGCCGGAGGAAGAGGAACGGTTGGGTAACTCACTAATTCCATCATTTGCTTGTAGTTTTGGGAGTCTCGGGGAAATGGTGTCGGGAAGGGGGTGGGGGGGAGGGGGGGAGAAGGGGTACCTGGAACGTGGCAGTTGTCCAATTAAGTAGGATTAGCACGTGACTTAACACTCACTTCTCGTTTATTAGAAATATACGATAACGCCGAAATCCTTCGCCTGAAAAATAGTCTTGTTGTTTTGGCACACTCGACATCGTCTGCCTGAGAAACGTCGTACAATTTTCCTTAGAAAAATTGCAGTGTTATGCATCAAGGTGATGCATGTGATTTTTATCATTTTTCAATTATTGGAAAAGGATTAGGCCGGTTGATCACCCCATTAGTTGTATTTATTTGAACGCATTAATATTTTCTTCAATCAAATATTTTTATTCTCTCGACTTTTTACAGTAGCTCGTTAATCAGAATTATGGTTCCCGCTTCGATCTGTATTTTAGAAATGGCGTCATGCTTTAATTTTGAAAACTGCAATTGGCTAACGCTTCGATTTGTATTTTAGAAAAGACGTCATGCTTTTATTTTGAAAACTGCAATTGGCTAACGTCATTATTTGGACCGATTTCCATTGAAATCCATTGAAAGTCCCTGCCAAGCTTAAAATCATCTTTGGGCGAAGAAATATATTCAGTCTTAAGCCACTAAACTATAATGATGGGTAAGATTGTGTCTCAGATAATACGCGCTCTTTGACTGAAGCATATATGATTCTACTGGTCACTTTCATGAGATCTATGGAAATAAAGATTATATAAATTTTAACTTCTCGTGTCCTACTGTTCTATATATAAGTTCTGCTTGAAATGTTTTGAAAATCTGAGTAGAAAATGAAATAAAGAACTTTTCTTTTCCACTTTGAGGCTTCAAACCTGGGTTGACAGGAGAAATGCTCTCAGTGGAAGGCCCCAAAGCTATAGCTGAAGATAACTATGAATCTAGCATCCAAAATTTAGTTCCTGAATTTTTAATGTCATTACAATGTTGGTTATCTGTTCCTTTTCCCAGAGTGGGGGTAATTTTACTTAGTACATGAAATATCACCACTTTAGGGTTCCAGAAGATACTTAGGATACTATTTAGTAGGTCTTATCATTGAAACCCTCTCCTCTCCATCAGTGGTATTCATTGGACACCAAGGAAAAGAAGAAAAGCAACCCCAGTTGAATTTCCCTTCCATCAAAGGTAGGCATATTCAGTGGCCACCATCAGAGATTCAAAATATAGTACTGAAAATCTTTCCCTTTCCATCAAAAGTAGGCTATTCATCAGACACAAGTCATAGGCATAGGGGTACTCGTGACCCCTAATACATCAATTCCAAGGTGAGGCAACAGACTGCGCTAAAATTCAGCAATCATATATAAAAGTTGACAAGCAACATTTAAACTACTTACTTGATACGTAAAGCCATACGTACAGCTCTGAGCTAATCATTATAATTAGATTATTTGCAAGGTAAAGAATCATAGTTAAAAGGCGAGCAATCCACTTGCCTTATTCACTTCATCCCGCCCCCCTCAGGCTACTCTGAACTCCCGTCAACAACCTCCCTTGCTGAAGAGCAGTGTTAATGATGAACGGTTATTTTAAAATTCCCCTCACCGACAAACGCTTAAAATGCATATATTTATAGAACATTTCCTGCTTAGAATTACTTTTTCTTTCATTTCCCGAAATATTTGCATAAACTCGTGTTACACCGTGTATATATATGTGCGTGTGTAATTGTAATTACCATAATGCTCTGTTAATTACTGGAATTCTTCTCACTTTTGGATATGCTCGTCACTCAACGTGACCTCGTTCCAGTACTCTGGATGTGGGTTAAAATCTTGCTATGGATAGCAGAATTAATTCATATTCTTGCTTATGGATGTGATGCTGTGCAGTAACAAGCGCATCCAAAAAGTGTGAAGAATTCTAGGGGCTAATTAGGCGTTGTGGGTATCATAATATATATGTGTACTAGTTCGATTATAGTAGGCTCTAAATGTGTACATGATGAAACAATTTGAGCTATATCAATTTCTAGCGGTGTACTTTTGCATCTTCTCAACCACTTGACTCACATTTTTAAGTGTTTGACTGAGTATAATGATAAAAATGATGGTAATGCGGATCAGGTTGTATCAATGAACAGCACGAAAAAATACTCATAGTAGCATGAGTCTAGGAATGGAGAAACAAATCCACAGTTATGTATATTTATATATATATTCAAAGATAGTTCTGTACAGAGAGCTTTGAATATATGTACAGTACACATACGTAACTGTGGATTTGTTTCTCCAATGGACAGCATATTAATAGCTTAAGGGAAATCTTTTCTTACTCTGCTACTGAAAAAAGGTTCACTTAGTAAGAGGGACATATGTATGAAATGCTTATGGAATATAGTTTCGATATAAACTAAGCTCGCGTCCAGGTACTTGTGCCTAAATAGCGAGAAATTTGTTATGACTTCTTACTCTGCAGATGTTTTGGAGTCATGTTTTTTCTATAACTTCCAGATAAGCCGTTCTCCTTTTCGAATTATATTTTCTTTGTTCTGTTTTCTTTTGAGGTCAACTTTTACCCGAGTGTACCATTATGCTTCGTCATCCAAGCATGACGGAATTTCTATCTAGCTTGTCAGAACTTGGAAAAATGAATAGAATAACCATGCAGTCAAGTGATACCCGCAAGTGTCTGCTCCTCTCATGCTATTTTATCGATGATTGAGTATTCTATTGTGCAGTGCCAAAGCCCACGTGAAGTCTTAAAAGCCTGTTTTGTAATTTAGTAAATGTTTGCATTATTTCGTATTGGAATAACAATTACTTTTACGAAATGGGGTATTACAGGCATTGATAGTTTATGATATCAGATAAACGCAATGCAGATGGTAACTGCCTTGTATATCCTAGACAAGCACCATTCATGTCTATTAGAGCTAAAGCTCTTGGAATATTCGAGAACAGTAGATAAGTTTTGACATGGTCACAAATCACACCATCTTTTGTCTTTTTATCTGAGCTAGAGAACCACCTTTCTCTAAGGTTAGCAAAATTAAATGCCGTTTGTTTATTTAGTTACAAAATTATAGCAGGGGTCCAAACAGCACTGGTCGTTGATGTGGGAAATAAACGAGGTAAAATTGTTCACCCTATTTAGATAACTTTGTTGGTATATAACCGAAAATCGGAGGCTGGTAATATATTATGAAAACGCCCCCAAAAACCAGATCCGTATTGATCCTGCAGAAGTAAGGTCTGCCAATTGTTAACACATAGTACTGTGCTCTGTGCTGCCCAGACACAAAGGAAGACAACTTCCAACTATTGATGGAACCCTGTAAAAACGAAGTGCAGGTCTTCCCCCATTAAACTAGGGAGGCAAATGTCCACGCGATTCCTAGCGACAGATAAATCGAGAGAGTTTTACCTTCCACTAGAAATGAATGAACGGAAGTACGCGGGCGTCCGCTTCTCTTCCCCAGTGAATAATAATAAATTTCCAGGACGATAGCGTTAATCCGGCGACAGGAGGGGCAGTCTTATCAGCTGTCATCCCCATTAACAAAGGAGTTATCAGGCGGGTCGTCCACAAATAAAGACTAACACGAACGCTTGTGTGTACGCAAGCACAATAGAGGGAGCTCTTTCGATCCCCTCCCATGGAAAAACAGAACACAGTCTCATTTGAATGGACACGAAAAGGTCATTTTTCGACAGGCAGTTTCACATACAAGTACGAAGTGCAGACGCAAATGCACATTAAAAGCCATTTTTTTTCGACGTTGTTGACACAGAACAAAATACAAAATACAGACAAGTACACATGCATACCGATGTAAACAAGAAGAATACGCAATTGTTTTTTGACAATATATGATAATAACAGACAGGAGCAAAATATACAGATACCATTCTTGTAATAACCAAAGAAAAGCTCACGGAATTAATTACAGAAGAAAAAGAAAAAAAATCTAGACGCTCTAAACCACATAAAGTACAAGGTGTCGAATCACACCAGCTCACGCTAGCATGAACACAAACAGGGAAGCCTCTTTGGTGATAAATGATTCATTTTGATAACGTTTGTAATTATTCTTAAGAAAATTAAGATATACTTTTGCACTGTAAAATGTGATTTTGTTTAATATTTCATAACTTGGCTGGACACTAGCTTAACCTTTCGAGACAAAAATGTAC
>NC_089773.1:1102500-1177500 GCF_040412425.1 Macrobrachium rosenbergii
CCGATGCGACGCAACTAAACCTTCGTCATCAAGATTTCTCTCATATTCTTTAGGTAAAAATTGCTTACACCTATCTACTCATGAATTGGGCTAAGTACAAGCCCGGCTGCCATCGGATTCAGGTATTATCTTCACACATACTCTAAGGAAAGTGTGACAATGACAGTAACTTCCAGGAAGGCATGTTGGCCTCCCTTAACCTGAGTTGGGTAAGAGAGGGCAGCTGTATAGGCTCCGTCCCTCAAGACCTATGCTTTTTCAAATGTTGACCAGTAGGTATGATATCAGTAACCTGGGTCGGGAGCAGCCGGGGGAATAATTAGCTGGTTTATCTGAAGCCTTTACGCACAGGGTCGATTCGACTGGACAGCAACGTCCTTTCTTTTTACATAGGACCGTTGAATATTATGCAAGTGCATTAAAGGTAAGAGTCATCAGTTTCCCTGATAGGAAGGCTACATACAATGCAGAGGGAAAGATAATAAAAGAAAGTAAAGAAAAGGGAATATCGATGAAGGATGCTTGACAGCGAAGAGACCGACCTTCGTCCCGAAAGATGAAAGCTTGAAATAGTGTTTAAAAAATGGAGGTAGTTGGGAAAGTCAAAAGTTTGTCAGAAAGTGAAGAGGAAGCGGCGACTGTTCTGTGTAATCGCATAAGTACTCATCTTTCCTCATTTTCCTCCGCGATCGCATAAGTACTCATCTTTCCTCATTTTCCTCCGCGATCGCATAAGTACTCATCTTTCCTCATTTTCCTCCGCGAATTCACGATTTGTTTCAACGCTTTCATTCCTTCATTTCTCCGTTCATTCATTCATTCATTCATTCATTTCTCCATTCACTGATTCCTTCATTCATTCATTCATTGACTCCTTCATTTCTCCATTCATTGATTCCTTTCTTCATTCATTCATGATTAGTTTTATCACGGAAATTAGAAGAATTTCGGATCAGTAATTATCACCCACACCCACGAATGAATCCAGTCCTCGACAGCAATCTCAGAGATAATAAAAGACTCTGAAATGGAGGAAATAAAGAGAATAAAGCAAGACCGAATGAAGGAAAGGAAGAAGAAAAAAAAAGGTCCCTTCCAACGAGGCCTTTGGGTAGTGCAAGTGACTCCGAGATGAGAGTAAATGGAAGCATTTTGTCTAACTTACCTAAACAGATCGGGTGGGTGTCTGGCCCGAGGGGGAGGGGCTGCATCAACGGCCCCAAAAACCCTCCTGACTTAAATTTCTCGCCCTTGGAAAGGAGAGGCACGAAGATGGCAGACTGAAATGGCTTCCAAATGGCGCACGCTTCTTGGGGGCCATCCGTCATGTCGGAGATCTTTTTTCCTCGGGGAAACAATAAAGAGAAAATAAAGGGTCTCTCGAAAGACGCCACACCTTCGCCAGGGTTAGATTTGTGTCGGGGTGGGCGGGCGAGCGTGGAAGAAACATTACTCCGACTTGACGATGAAATACTGTTTCTACCATTGAGGACAAAAGAATTGCTTTCGTGTAGTCCAGTGGATGGGACGCTTATACCTGACACTGACACATCTCGGGTTCGATGTCCGAACGAGTCTAAACGATCTGAAACTATTTCGTTCAATTATGCTGTGCCTCAGTTGACCGACTCAAGCTGATTAGAATCGCAATAGTTAGTGGAATGTGGTGGGTCGCAGCTTTCCGTGGGAAGGCGAAGGGCTTTTTACTCCATTCCGGAAGTCTAGACAGAAAGCCCAGATGCGAGACAAAGACGAACAGAGGAACAGGGAAAGGTAGATACGAACATAACAAATAACAATATTACAGAGAAAAGAATAACTGGTATATTTTGCAGAACAAGGTATAGCAAGAATAGGGTGTAATATTAGAGAAAAAAGTAGTGCTCGCATTCTCTCTCTCTCTCTCTCTCTCTCTCTCTCTCTCTCTCTTAAACAGGAAATATGCAGAAAGAATAAAAAAAATACATGCATAAAAAATAATAGGTGTGAATAAGGGAATAATGTTCGCAGAAAATAATATAGAGTTGTACAAAGTAAATCTCTCTCTCTCTCTCTCTCTCTCTCTCTCTCTCTCTCTCTCTCTCTCTCTCTCTCTCTCTCTCTCTCTCTCTCATGAAAACAAACAAAAAACACTTACGGTAAAAATGTAAGTAAAATTGCAAGGGAATAATTTCAGTGATGAAAGAATGAAATTGTACAAAAAAAAGGTAATAATTTTACAAATGACAGTATAGTGCAGCAAAAAATTAAACCTTATCTCTCTCTCTCTCTCTCTCTCTCTCTCTCTCTCTCTCTCTCTCTCTCTCTCTCTCTCTCTCCTGGAGAGGCTGAAACAGGGAGGGGTAGATACGAACATAACAAATATTATTACAGAGAGAAGAATAGTTGGTGTATGTTTGCAGAACAAGATATAACAAAAATGGGGTGCGATTTAGAGAAGAAAACAAGGCATGCATAATTAAAAACTGGATTCTCTCTCTCTCTCTCTCTCTCTCTCTCTCTCTCTCTCTCTCTCTCTCTCTCTCTCTCTCTCTCTCTCTCTCTCTCCTGGAAAGGCTGAAACATTATCCCCAAAGGCTGGGGACCGGCTGTGAAACCAAAATATCTAACGCTAACTTTTTGATTGCCACAACAACTATTCGTCGAATTCCAAGTTGATGGGACGAAATCCTTTGACAACGCCCAGTGAACGAAATAAAAAGTGAAAAACTTTTTCTGTCGCGAATGATTGATCAAAATTCGGCTTCCAATAGAGTTATTTCTCTCTCTCTCTCTCTCTCTCTCTCTCTCTCTCTCTCTCTCTCTCTCTCTAGACATGCTTTACTGTCACTCTCAGTAACTGAAGGACAAGGTGACACCAAGTGTGAAATCAGTACAAAATCAGCACAGAATTCAGGTTGACCATTGTTAAAGAACTTGCTTGAAAAAGGTGGATTACAATTCTGAATTTCTGATAGAATTTCGATTCTTTAAGTATCGAAGACTGGACCTGACCCAGTTGCCCGCTTACAGCAAAAGAATTCAATACATTCGATTAAATATTGAAAAGATTCACAGAATTTTTCAACATTTTTTCTTGTTTTGTGCTTCCAGTCTGGTGGGAACGTTTGGTTTAAATTTTGTGGATCATTAACAAAACTTCATTGGATGCAGTCCATTGGATCACGCCATCATTAGAGCAAAATTCTATCCAGTATTTAGAAATAATTAATCTTTAACCAATATTACTGTATCAGGAAAGGTAAAGCGTGAAAACGCTACTGATTCAGGTTATTTCTTTTAAATAAACCGGTCGCATTACAGAACTCAGAAATAAGGTAACGTTGTTCTAATCATGATGTAATGTATAAAAAAGATTCTCAAAGAAGATGACTACAGAGCTAATACCTGGCTGGCTGTGGAGGGGGAGGAAGTAAATACCCGCCATTCAGACTGACAAATGATCATTATACAGTAGATGGGCTGTGCTGACCAGCCACCGAAAATCCATGAGTCACGAAGGTATGATCAGTCCTAAGGAGATGTGCAGTATAGCCTCCATTGTCACTGTCATTGCAATGGCAGGGGTGTGGGGAGAAAATGAAAGCGGCCGAGAAATGCCTTGGTAATGGTGGAAAGAGGTTTAGGGATAGAAAAAATAATACTTGAAAGTATATGCTTATACGCTCTGCATCAACGAACACACACACACACACACACATATATATATATATATATATATATATATATATATATATATATATATATATATATATATATATATATATATATATATATATATAATACATATACAAGAGAATGAATCTGAAAAAGCGTCTTTGTGTGTGGCGAACTCCTTTGAAAAGACATTTATGTTGCCTCTGAGAATTACTGAGGCCCGGGGGTCAGGGGTAAGGGCAGGGATTTGGGAGAGGGGCGATGGAAGAGAAAGAAGAAAATTTGATAATAGTTGCTGGAGGAGGGCAGGGGGGAGGGGGGAGGAATCTCTCTTTGGGGGCTGAGATTTTCCAACACATTTCGAATTTCAAGACATGATAGACTTTCTGTCTCTATCATTCTTAGGTTTCAGGTCCGTTCCCCCTTCCGTGATTGTGACGTCACGTGTGTAAGCACCTGTCCCTTGCAGATTCTGGTGGTCATCTCCCATTTGTCGTTAGCTGTCTCTTGTCTCTCTGGAAAGCATCCATCATATCTGTTCATTCTTTTTCTGTTGTAATAAAACTGCGGGGGAATAGAATAATGTAAAAACCACTTTCAGGATGAACTTTTTTTTTTATTATCAGAAGCTGAGCACACATGCCTCCTACTCTGAGCACAGCAGGAACAGTAGGACAGCAGCTGTCATTTTTTCAGTACAAACTAACGAAGGAATTTTAGCAGCACCTCGGAACAGCCCATGAAAGGAAAAATATCAAAAGTTTTAATTCATTTTGCCTGAGAACTTGTATGAATTTCCCTTAGGGTATTGATGTACGTGATGAAGCCGCCTTGACAAGCTTCTGATGGAATGTCAGTTGCAGTTTCATATAAAATATTAGGATAACAGTGGACTGTCGATTTACACGATATTTTTTCTCGTTTCTGATATGTTTGGTGGTTAAATTCGTCCTCCACAGGCTCTTGCTTAACGAGTATTTAAGATTCGAATCTTGATGCTGTCTGATGAATATGCATTATTAGCATGGCCTTATGTCAGATCGTTAGGAGAAAGATAGCCACATAGTATTCCTCATCCCAAGGATAAAAGATCTGCAGAATATAAGATCCCTCGAAAAGGATTCTGCTGTGAAAATAAATTTTGTTATAAAAACTGAGTGCGAGACCCTAGATCTACTTTTGCATGTGCAAATTTTTTTAGTTTGGCGACTTTTTTATTTTTTCTGTGTTTTTAACCTGGCTCGTGTTCATGAATTTTCTAATTGCTACCCGCGTGAATACAGCAGTTCGCCCGTACAAATTTAATTTGTGGGCGTGGAACATTCGCCAATTCCGTCACGAGTACTCTTTATCTACACAATGAGAGACGCTGTTGGTTACATTGTAGTTAAAACGAATTAATATACATACATACATATACATATATATACATATATATATATATATATATATATATATATATATATATATATATATATGTATATGTATATGTATATACATATGTAACTGTAATAGCCACGGTACATATATATATATATATATATATATATATATATATAAATACAAATATAAATACATATATATATATATATATATATATATATATATATATATATATATATATATATATATATATATATATATATATATATATATATATATATATATATATATATATATATATATATATATATATATATATATATATATATATATATATATATATATATATATATATATATATATATATATATATATATATATATATATATATATATATATATATATATTATATATATATATATATATATATATATATATATATATATATATATATATATATATATATATATATATATATATATATATATTCCACACTCTCAAGCACCTAGACCCCATATTCACTGCTCCTGCCGTTTGGATTCTCCCCTCTCTCGCAGTGACTATTTTTGCAAACATTTCCTCAAAGCACAACCGCCGTCATCAGGTGTCCCTCGTCCTTGCCCACAATAATTGTCGAAACACTTTTCCCACATCACTTTCACGGCTGCAAATTTCGAAACTGGCTATTCTCAAGCAAAAAACAAAAAAGTAAATAAATTTATAAAAGCTGAGAAATTCTTTAACTTTTATTTTGATTTCTCTCAGTCCCTAACACTTATTTATTTTCCCTCTCGTCTACAAAATCATCAAAAGCTAAACCGGTTTTGATTTTTCGGTGGAGGCCGGATTCGGGTTTTTCAGAACACCCAACTCTGCGTTCTGCTGCTCCTGTTTCTGCCTCCCCTTCGTGCTAGGATTTCCATCCAATACTATATACTCCCTGAGAGAGAGAGAGAGAGAGAGAGAGAGAGAGAGAGAGAGAGAGAGAGAGAGAGAGAGAGAGAGAGAGAGAAGGGAACCGTGGAGTAGGGAGACAGTTGTTCCCTACCATTCTCAATTTAGAAATCAGATGAAACCTGTCAAAATACGATGTATGTTTCAAACGTTTGTCATTATTTAGAAAAAAACTGATTGATATAACTTCTTTATCATTATATATATGAAAAATCTTTATCATAAAAAGTTTGTAAAATTTCACAGATTTCATAAAACCGAAGAGATAGGAAAACAAGCTTGAATTTTTGAGTGATATCGCAAGGTTTACTGAAGTCTCGCGAGGCAGACGTAATCTTAGGATTCTTTTCAAAAATGTTTCATTGTCAAAATCTGGGCCTCTTGGTAAGCATAAGGATCATTTTCCAGCATAATGATGATATTTCTAGCATAATAATAGTTTTTATAGCATAATGTTTGATTTAAAGCCTTCTTGACTATCTTATGGTATCCCACAGCCACCAAATCATATTTTGTAGCCATGTGCTCTATCTGTATATATAAAAATGGATGTATGTATGTGTGTACGTTCCACATACACTATGAAATGCATTGAGCAATCTCAACCAAACTTGGTATATATATTAATTACTATCTCTAAAAGAACACTGTGTGAGTAAGACATCACTGGCACCAAAGGGGGGATGTGGGAAGGGGGTGACATGTAAAAATAACCGAAAATGACAGATATTAGCGTCTAATCTACAGTTTTAGAGGTCGCTGAGATGAATAGTGACACTCCCAAAGCCCTTTAAGTTCCAGTTCAGCCCCGATAGGAAAGTGAGTGAGAAGGGTTGGGAAGGGGTGACGTAAAAATAACCGAAAACGAAAGATAATAGTTTCTAATCCATAGTTTTTAGGTTGCTGAGATGAATAGTGACACTTCCGACGCTCTTTCAGTCAAATTTCAGCCCCAGTAGGAAGGGGGTGAGGTGGGGTGGGAAGGGGGTGACATAAAAATAACAGAAAACGTCAGATATTAGTGTCTAATCCATAGTTTTTGAGGTTGCTGAGGTGAATAGCGACACTCCCGATGCCCGTTAAGTCAAAGCCCAGCCTCAATAGGAAAGCGGTGACGTAAAAATAACCGAAAACGACTGATATTAGTGTCTAATCCATAGTTTTTGAGGTCACTGAGATGAATAGTGACACTCCCAGTGCCCTTTAAGTCCCAGTTCACCCCCAATAGGAATGGGGGGTGGGAAGGGGGCGACATGTAAAAATAACCAAAAGTAACAGATATTAGTGTCTAATCCATAGTTTTCGAGGTCGCTGAGATGAACAGTGATACTTCCAATGCCATTTAAGTCTAAGTTCAGCCCTTACAGGAAGGGGGGGGGGTGAGAAGGATGGGAAGGGGGACATGTAAAAATAACCGGAAACGTCAGATATTAGTGTCTAATCCATAGTTTTCGAGCTTGCTGAGATGAATAGCGACACTCCCAGTGCCCTTTAAGTCCAAGTTCAGCCCCAATAGGAAGTGGGGGTGAGGAGGGGTGAAAAATAAAATGTCAAAAATGCTGGACAATGTAACTGGGGCAACTATCTTAACAGGTGAGAGAGAGAGAGAGAGTTTATCAGTTGTCATTCAGAGTTTTCCCGGGCAGCGTCGGGTTGGTCAGCTAGTTGTTTAAATAAAATTCAATAGAAATTTTCTTATCACATTATTTTCAGCATAAAATGTATATCTTGTGCTGGCTGTCACTATCATGATTCAAATTCCATCTTCCGCATCCAGAATACCTAATGATTTAATCGTCTTGTTGTGTTATTTCCTCTCTTGAATGGTTCTTTATTTTCTTCTTCTTTCATTTTGGCACTGTAAACTATGCAATATTGAGAGCCTCCTCACAAACTGTCTCTATTATTTTTCGCTGACCTATAGCTTTGAAGCCAAGAATGTAATGTCAGTATTTGAATTTAAATGACCTAAGCAGCTACCAGCCTTCATTTCAGAAATATTTTCCAAAAACGAATAAATTTGTGTGTGAAAAAATGGCATTGTAATATCTGTTCCCTGTTGCACTTTTTTTTCATTTATTTCCCATGTGGAACACGAAATCTGTATTTCACATTAACGAATTGATTATTATACCAGAAGCGAATCATATTTACATGAAGAGTCGCAACGTCGTTCTCTAGAAATTTGCTTGTGAACATATCGGGATGAACAGACTAAAAACGCTTCTCAAATATCAACAGAATAAGCATAATCAACCGAGTTACCATTATTTTTATGTGCCTAATGTTTTTCGTTAATAGTATAGAAGCAAAACTAGTGGAATGGCCAACTCTGAATCCATGCCGTCTGTCACAGGAAGATATTAGCAGCTACTTTCATCTAAAATGTAAAACTGATCGCAATTGAAGGTAGACCGACGTCGACTTAACAGGTCGATCATTATCTGAGCTCATATGTATCTGATCTTGGCTTCAACAGTGGGAGCAATTACGCTTCGTAACATACACAATGGAATGTAATTGTGAATAACTAAACTAAAAATAACACAGAAAGTATGTCATTGCTAATTATGGGACACATTTTTGAGTCATCAGAATGAATGCTATCGGTTTCTAAAATTGGATTAAGTTTAGGCAAACGTTTTCAGTTTTACTGAATCTTAGCAAAACGTTTTCTGTTGTTGAACAAACAGTGATTTATAATATGATTTAGAAGACAAAATCTCACGTATATCAGAAAAGTCTTTACTGGAATCTGTATTGTGAGGATAAATCTTATCGGTAAAATGTTTGCCGTGTTTAGCCTCCCATTAAAATTCCATTTAGGGAGGCAGACAGAAAAACAGGTAGTTAGGAGCTCAACAGTTGTATTAATAATTAAAAAAAAGTCTTCTTCAACCTATACATTATTTTAATATCTTAAAATATTTTTCCTTTCCTCAAGCGTTATTCGGTAAACAACACCTGCATATCCTTTAGCTCCTCTTGCCAAAAATATTTTCCCCTGTATGAAATCTTGTAGAGCGAAATGCCATCGTCATTCACATTAAAATCGTTCTTTCTGTAGTACTTTTATAGTCCCCATTCACCCTCTGAGTTATGCAGCATCTGATCTTTCTGTCTCTGTCTGGCCCTTTATATGCCCGACAGACCATTAAGGCTAAAGCTTTATCTGTATCTATATTTACATTAATGTGTATATATAGTTTTTTTCGTAATATTTCTTTCCCACTACGAAGGCGATACCACGAACTGGTGTTGTATCAGACGTCTATAGAAAAATCCTCCCAGAGCTGTTAGTCCTCGTTAGGTGTAACTCTGTTGAATTGGGAGGCTAAAGTGGCATTTCCGCATGTAAAACAATTCCAGCCAAAATGAATATTACTTGCGGCTTTGCTGTGCAATAACGGGGAACCTTAATTATCGTTACGTGAAGATACATTTAATAGGATCTTACCTGATGGCACACGTGTGATACAGTCAGAATAGATGCCTAGTTGCAGGTTTCTCTCTCAATGGGTGTTTCATCATTTCACTCATTATTGGATCTGGGCGTCGCAACCTTTCACTACATCTCTCTATATCTATCTGTCCATCCGTATATTTATTTATCTGTTGATATAAAATATACGTGTCTAAAAATCTATACGAGTGGTGAGTGCTTCTGCGTAATTTTGGTCCCCTGGGACGAAGTGGTGCTTGCTTGGGGAAAAAAAGCAAACAAATAAAGACCACGGGATGGAAAGTTCATCGCATGGAAAGTAACCAATCCCTGAAGCGCATTGGAAAGTGAAAACTGGTTTAGATTTTGATGAATTCGTAAAAAGGTCGAGGAAATAAATATGTAATGGACTTGTGCGTGCAAAAAGCAGTAGATGGTTTATAAAATTTCATTTTTGCGTTACTTTTTTTTCCACTGAATAGTCGGTTTCGAGATTCCTGCGATAAAATTTATATAACATATTTTTCTTCAGTTGCTGATTGAAGGGACAAGAAATGCCTGATGAATGAATGTGAATTGGAAATATCTGGACCCCAAAAATAACAACTGCATGATAGGGGGAGAAAACCTTTGGAAAATTGCAGTAGGTCGAAATAAATCATTTAGGAGTTCTTGCTTGCACATAAACACGCACACCATTTTATTATATTATATATATATATATATATATATATATATATATATATATATATATATATATATATATATATATACATAATACTATATATATACATATACATACATACATAACATATATGTATGTATACACATAACGGTCGGGGCTGGGGCTCAAAGTATACACCGTGAAAGAAGTAATATGGAAAGGCATCCTCATCCCTTAACAGTTTATTTTCAATGCCAACGTTTCGCGACGAATCCCAAGTCACAATTTCAAGGCAATAAAATATAATTTGTGAACATTAAGAACTCAAAATAATTTATGATATTCTATGGAAACAGCTCTTTATGAAGTAAAAACATTTAAAACTAAACAACACATTCAAAGACAAACCCATCCAAAGTGAAAGGAGTTCATTAAAATCTTGAAACAACCTACCTATATGAAGAAAGAGCAAGACCAACTTAAATACATAAAAACAGAGTGAGGGAAACCAGTTGCCCAAGCTAGGCAATAAACTATTTCACAGAAGACGATTCAGTGTTCAACGACGGTACATGCAGTCTTTTTGATGATTATGGTTTCTCACTTGGTTAAGTTGTTGTTGTTCTGCACTTGGCCTAAGATGGAAAAATCCTTGCTGTCAATATAAGTTTTACATAATTTTGAATGGTTACTTATATTCGATTGTTCAGGACTAGACAACCTGCTACCTGCTCTATGGCTTATGCCCCTGTGGGAATTTTTCCATCTTAGGCCAAGTGCAGAACAACAACGACTTAACCACCTTAGAATCCATAATCACCAAAAAGACTGCACTGTCATTAAACAGTCAATCATCTTTTGTGAATTAGTTTATAGCCTAGCTTGAACGACTGGTTTTCCTCACTATGTTTGTATGTATTTAACTTGGTCTTGCTCTTTCTTTCATATGTGTAGGTAGTTGTAAGATTTTAGTGAATTCCTTTCACTTTGAATGGGTTTGTCTTTGAATGTGTTGTTTAGTTTTAAATGTTCTTGCTTCATAAAGAGCTGCTGCCATAGCATATCATCATAAGTTATTTTGAGTTATTAATGTTCGCAAATTATATTTTTGCCTTGAAAATGCGACCGAAACGTCGGCATTGACAATAAACTGTTCAAGGATGAAGAGTCCTTTCCTATTCCTTCGTGGTGTATACGTTATATATATATATATATATATATATATATATATATATATATATATATATATATATATATATATATATATATATATATATATATGTATATATGCTGTAGTTTGGGAATGATTTGCAATCCAAAGAAATTATAAATGGTAAGAGTACCTACCCTGAACAGGCTCGAAGCCGGCTTTTAGGGTTGATACGCTGTCCCAGTAGACTTAAAGTACAGTGAATGCCATAATAACAATACACATCAAAGTTGAGACAGCTAAAACAAACATACAAAGTTAAATGAAGAGAATAGTTATCAGTAGAGGTTTGACAAGTTCGCTTTTTTGGCTGCCATAGCAATGTTTGAATAGCATTTTACAAAGTGCAATGAAATTATGAAAGACCGTGTTCAAAATCAATGTGAGTATTTTGGTATATGCACGAATAATGATGTTAAAACATTCTCCTCTGTAAAACTCAAAACCTCACAACCCCAACAAGCTCTGCCATTTTAACGTCCAAAGCGTAAAGGATTACATCAAGCAGTCCATAAAAAACCAAGTGGAGTGTTTTTCCTCAATGGAAGGCCACCTCTGACCTATGTGGACACAAAAGAACTGAATGTTGCTTTCATAAACAGCGTGACAAAATTGTGAAAAGGATTTCTGTAAGCACAGTGATCCTTTTACACTTACGTTAGAACCGATTAATAAAGAATATAACACAAAGTGGTAATTGTCAAATTTGGCGAGTTCTTTTACACTACCTCCTTTCATATTATCTTTCTTCCATCTTACTTTCCTCAACCCTCTCCTAACAATTGATTCATAGTGCAACTGTGAGGTTTTCCCTCTGTTACACATTTCAAACCTATTACTGTTAATTTCAGTTTCAGCGCTGAATGACCTCATAGGTCCCAGTGCTTGGCCTTTGGCCCTAAATTCTGTATTCATTTCATTTCAATACATATTTGAAGAGATTTGAACATCAAGGAAGAACGTTATTTATTATATGAATGGAAATTAATTATTGCTGAAACATCAGAGAATAAATGGATGCACTGAAACACTTCAGTTAACTTACATACTTAATTACTATCATGTGTTGTCTGCTAAGATTGGGAATACAGGAGAAATAGAAATAACTCAGACACTGGAACTGGTCTTCTTGTAAATTGCGTAGCATCACATCCTGAACAAGATAATACACCGGTGATGATTTCCTTGCTGAGAATTTAGTAATGTGTTAAGGGTCATAGGAGGATAGGCAGGTGGTAGTTATCATGTTTATATTTAATACGAGTATCAAGGGTCATATGAAGATATGGAGAATAGGAAGAGTGAAATACTCTTTATTTCATGTTTGTAATAATGAAAACAAAGATAATGAATATAATACTCAACACAAGAAAATAATCGAATAAATTGCCATATAATGTAGTGTATGGCAATTGGCAAAAAATCAGAGAATATGGTAGAAATTTAAGCCTGAGCCTTAAGGTAAAGGCATTACCACTGTAAGTGAAAATCACAAACTCCAAAGCCTAACATTTTCCTTGGTTCTTCTGAAATTCAGTTTCAGTTTGTGGAATAGTTTGATTTTCTCTTTTAACTTGAAATCCTTGAATCTTCTAGTCTGCCTGTGTTGAAATGTTGGGAACTAATAGGTAAGACATTTATAAACCCCAGTGAAACCCTGGCTACCGAATGGTCAAATGATAGTATAGACAGACCTAGAAGTGATTTTTCTTCATTAGGCTACTTGTGCCAGAGCTAAAAGCGTAAATGTGCTTGTTGTACCTTGGACCAGAGATTTGGCAGGAAAAATCGGTCATAACGATTTTTAGGAGTTTGACATCAATCTATAGCTTAATAAGACTTCTGATTTTATATCCCGTAATATATGCTATAAAAGTCTAGACATTCTCCTGTTATTGGTTCTCCGACAATTTCATGTCAAGTAGCAGGCGCCATAAAGTGGTACTTAGATTTTCCAATTTTATTGACATTCTCTCTCTCTCTCTCTCTCTCTCTCTCTCTCTCTCTCTCTCTCTCTCTCTCTCTCTCTCTCTCTCTCTCTCTCTCTCTCTGCCTCGCATATGATATAAGTTACCGCCTAACAACAACAAAAACTAATAGCTAAAATCTTCACATTCTAAACTTTCACAAACCAACAAGGACCACTTCTGCACTCTCTACAAACGCAGATCGTTTCTCAGATCATTTGCAGAAGAACAAATTAAGAAAGGAAGACATGAAGAAAACTTTTTGACATTAAATGTTTTTCAAAGTGTGCTTCATTCGAATTTCCCAGATTGATGGATGTTTTAGTGTCAGGTAAAATCTGAGCTCCCAGACTTTGTAGGTTTTTGCTTGTGTCTTATATTCCACATTTTTTTTTTTTAATACATATCAGCCCAAAGTATTTTTTTCTGTCCTGGTCTGTTCACGATAAAACAAACGAAAACCTATGTTTTAAAGTATCCTTCAGGAATGCCAATAAGGAATGCAGTAGTTCAGAAAGACGTTGAGGACGCATCTTTGGCAGTGTACCACAGCCTAAAGTACAGGTGAAGGAAACAGGAAATAGACCAATTGACTGAAAGGCAAAAATCACAGAGAACTACATTCTATTCAGTAAAGCTTCTTATACTATCAAAATTTCACGGTTAGGATTTTAAGCGCAACTTCTAAATGGCTTACATCTTTGGGAATCTGTTTTGAAACTTTATTTGCTCATGTAGCAGAAAATCAGTACGAGATCTGCTAATCAAGTGATTTCGTTTTACTGACTACACCATTCACTAATCCGCTCCATGTCACGATTAAGACTAAGGACAGCTTCATATCTCATAAGTGGAGGTTTTGCTACACCCAACAAGCGTTAAATCATCGTCTTACTGAACAGTCTTGTTTTCTAGGCCAACAACCACACCACTTATAAACAGCAAAATTAACAGTGGACCAAGAACACTACCCTATGGAACTCCGGGCAAAATAGGTCTTGGTTCACTAAAGATCCCACCAACAGCAACTCACAGCTGCCAACCTTAAGGAAGACTTGAAGCAATCCTAAAACATATCCATCCACACCAAGATTCTGAAGTTTATATACAAGTTCCCTAAGATTTACTAAATCGAAAGCAGCAATAAAATCTATTTGAATCACTATACTTAAAACTCTTATCAAGGTTCTCTTGCAGTGTTATTATCTGGTTTATTATTCTAAACTTCACGAATTTGGTCAAGTTTATTGTTTCTTTCACTATCATTACTTCGTAATTTCATATTTTCTATTCTCTTTTCATCTGGTTGGCATAATATAAAATTTGGTTCGAAGTTACTCACCGGTTTCGTGATTATATGCCGCATAAAGAGGCAGATATATAGATAGATATAGTACAAGGGACATAATCCCGAATCAAACATTTGCGATAACTCGTGATGGTTTGGAGAACTTACAGAGACAGGTGAAAAAAAAATGGTAAAAATACATCCAACAGGAAAGAATTTATAGTAATATTAATAAGAAAAATGTTACAAAAGTCAGAAGCCGCCAAACAGAAAGCTAATGAACTGACATTTGCTGATAGAGGATGTAGGTGTGAGAAGCGATGACCCCGCCAACAGCAAACTCCCATTTGACCTTTGACATCTGTGTATGACCTTGACCTTATTCTTGACACTGGCTTCGCTGGTGGAGTACACGCACCAGTGTGAGGTCTCTACCCTCTCGAGTAATTCAAAAGCTTTATGAAGATTATTATATATATATATATATATATATATATATATATATATATATATATATATATATATATATATATATACACACACACACACACACACACATATACATACATATATATATATATATATATATATATATATATAATATATATATATATAAAAAGGCAATGCCACGAAGGACAGAGAAACGACAGAGTGGTGTTAGGCCTTTCGACTCACTGTCCTTTACTTGGTCTGCTAAGTAAAGGACAGTACGTCGAAAAGCCTAGCATCACTCCGTCGCTTCTCTTTCTTTCGTGGCATTGCTTTTACTTATATATTCATCACGCTCCATATTTTCGTGATTCAGTTACACACACACACACACATTTTATATATATATATATATATATATATATATATATATATATATATATATATATATATAGATAGATAGATAGATAGATAGATAGATAGATAAAACTTCAGCCTTAAATGTCTGTCAGGTATGTAAAGGGACAAGCAGACAAACAGGTGGTAAATGGGAGCCATAAAATTACTACAGAAAACACCACATTATTAATGTAAAATGGCGATGGTAATTCATACTACAGGATTTCTTGTAGCAGAAAATATTTTTGGCAAGAGGAACTGAAGGATATGCAGAAGGTGTTTAGCGAATAACGCTTGAGGAAAGGAAAAATATTTGAAGATATTAAAACAATGTATACGTTGAGGCAGACGTTTTTTGAGTTATTAAATACAATTAATGAGCTTCTAACTACCTATTTTTCTGTCTACCCGCCTCAGTGGGGTTTTGATGGGAGGCTAAACGCGGCAAACATTTGACCGATAAGATTTATCCTCACAATACAGATTTCAGTAAAGACTTTTCTGATATACGTGAGATTTTGTCTTCTAAATCATATTATAAATCACTGTTTGTTCAACAACAGAAAACGTTTTGCTAAGATTCAGTAAAACTGAAAACGTTTGCCTAAACTTAATCCAATTTTAGGAACCGATAGCATTCATTCTGACGACTCAAAAATGTGTCCCATAATTAGCAATGACATACTTTCTGTGTTATTTTTAGTTTAGTTATTCACAATTACATTCCACTGTGTATGTTATGAAGCGTAATTGCTCCCACTGTTGAAGCCAAGATCAGATACTTATCGAGCTCAGATAATGATCGACCGGTTAAGTCGACGTCGGTCTGCCTTCAATTGCGATCAGTTTTACATTTTAGATGAAATGAAGCCGCTAATATCTTCCTGTGACAGACAGCATGGATTCAGAGTTGGCCATTCCTCTACTTTTGCTTCTTTACACTTAATGAAAAACTATAACGTATAACAGCAATGGTAACTCGGTTGATTATGCTTATTCTGTTGATATTTGAAAAGCGTTTCATTCTGTTCACCCCGATTTGTTTACAAGCAAATTTCTAGACAACGACATTACGACTCATGTAAATATGATTCGCTTCTGGTATAATAATCAATTCGTTAATGTGAAATATAGATCTCGTGTTCCACACAAATGGGAAATGAAGGAAAATAAAGTGCATCAGGAAACAGAATTACAATGACATTTTTTTTACCCAAATTTATTCGTTTTTGGAAAATATTCTTGAAATGAAAGCTGGTAGCTGCTTAGGTCATTTAAATTCAAATATTGCTATCATATTCTTTGCCTCACAGCTATAGGTCAGCGAAAACTAATAGAGACAGTTTGTTAGGAGGCTTTCGATATTGCATATTTTGCAATGCTAAAATGAAAGAAGCAGAAACTAAAGAACAATTCAAGAAAGGAAATAACCCAACTAGACGATTAAATCATTAGGTATTCTGGATGCGTAAAATGTACTTTGAATCGTGATGATGACTGCCGGCACAAAATATCCATTTTATGCTGAAATTAATATGATGTTAAGAAAATTTCTGTTGAATTTTATTCAAACAATAGTGCACATAGTCATATGGCTACAAAATATGGTTTGGTGGCTGTGAAATACCGTAAGATAGTCAAGAAGGCTTTAAATCATACATTATGCTATAAAAATTACCATTTTGCTAAAAATATCACCATTAGGTTATGCTGGGAAAATTACCCTTATGCTTGCCAAGAGGCCCAGATTTTGAAACATTTTTGAAAAGAATTCTAAGACCAAGTCTGCACAGAGGTTCTTCAGTAGAACATATGATTTCCCCCCAAAGACTTCAGAGTTGTTTTCATGTCTCTTCGGTTTTCTGAAATCTATGAAATTCTACAAACTTTTTATGATACAGATTTTTAAATATATGTGATGATAAAGTACTTATTTCAATCTATTTTTTCTCCTAAATAATGACAAACGTTTGAAGCATACATCGTATTTTGACATGTTTCATCTGATTTCTGAATTGAGAATTTCAGCGCTGAATGACCTCATAGGTCCCAGTGCTTGGCCTTTGGCCTAAATTCTATATTCAATTCAATTCAGTTCGATTCTAAATTGAGAATGGTAGGGAACAACTGTCTCCCTACTCCACGGTTCCCTTCTCTCTCTCTCTCTCTCTCTCTCTCTCTCTCTCTCTCTCTCTCTCTCTCTCTCTCTCTCTCTCTCTTTTAGAGAGTATATAGTATTGGATGGAAATCCTAGCACGAAGGGGAGGCAGAAACAGGAGCAGCAGAACGCAGAGTTGGGTGTTCTGAAAAACCCGAATCCGGCCTCCACCGAAAAATCAAAACCGGTTTAGCTTTTGATGATTTTGTAGACGAGAGGGAAAATAAATAAGTGTTAGGGACTGAGAGAAATCAAAATAAAAGTTAAAGAATTTCTCAGCTTTTATAAATTTATTTATTTTTTTGTTTTTTGTTTGAGAATAGCCAGTTTCGAAATTTGCAGCCGTGAAAGTGATGTGGGAAAAGTGTTTCGACAATTATTGTGGGCAAGGACGAGGGACACCTGATGACGGCGGTTGTGCTTTGCGAGGGAAATGTTTGCAAAAATAGTCACTGCGAGAGAGGGGAAGAATCCAAACGGCAGGAGCAGTGAATATGGGGTCTAGGTGCTTGAGAGTGTGGAATATATATATATATATATATATATATATATATATATATATATATATATATATATATATATATATATATATATATATATATATATATATATATATATATATATATATATATATATATATATATATATATATATATATATATATATATATATATATATATATATATATATATATATATATATATATATATATATTAATTCGTTTTAATATATATATATTAATTCGTTGTAACCAAACACCGTTTGCCATTGTGTAGATAAAGAGTGCTAGTGACGGAATTGGCGTATTTATGTTCCACGCACACAAATGAAATTCACGAGCGAACTGCTGTACTCACGCGGGTAGCAATGCAAAAATTCATGGGCATTCCACTTTTATCCTAATATTTTATATGAAACTGCAACTGACATTACATCAGAAGCTTGTCAAGAAGACTTCATCGCGTCCATAAATACCCCAAGGGAAATTTATACAAATTCTCAGGCTAAATAAATGTAAACTTTTGATATCTTTCCTTTCATGGGCTGCTCCGAGGTGCTGCTAAAATTCCTTCGTTAGTTTGTACTGAAAGAATGACAGCTGCTGTCCTACTGTTCCCTGCTGTGTTCAGAGTAGGAGGCATGTGTGCTCAGCTTCTGATAACAAAAAAATCGTTTCATCTTGAAAATGGTTTTTACATTATTCTATTCCCCAGCAGTTTTATTACAACAGAAAAAGAATGTACAGATATGATGGATGCTTTCCAGAGAGACAAGAGCCACCTAACGACAAATGGGAGATGACCACCAGAATCTGCAAGGGACAGGTGCTTACACACGTGACGTCACAATCACGGAAGGGGGAACGGACCTGAAACCTAAGAATGATAGAGACAGAAAGTCTATCATGTCTTGAAATCCGAAATGTGTTGGAAAATCTCAGCCCCCAAAGAGAGATTCCTCCCCCCCCCTCTCCCCTGCCCTCCTCTAGCAACTATTATCAAATTTTCTTCTTTCTCTTCCATCGTCCCTCTCCCAAATCCCTGCCCTTACCCCTGACCCCCGGGCCTCAGTAATTCTCAGAGGCAACATAAATGTCTTTTCAAAGGAGTTCGCCACACACAAAGACGCTTTTTCAGATTCATTCCCTTGTGTGTATATATATATATATATATATATATATATATATATATATATATATATATATATATATATATATATTGTGAAGTTTAGTGCTTGTTTTTTGTTTGGAACAATCGCTATCCGATTGTTGCGTTGTTGAGGGTGCCCTCCTTACCCGGTGGTGCTTGTTTTTTTTTTTTTTTTTTTTTTTTTTATAAGTAAGTGATGTCTGCCTCTTACATTTTCGTTAGCTTCAGCCATTCTTGGGATAGCAGCCAGTCTAGTTCTCTTCAGCATAGCAGCGTGGAGTATTTTGGAACTGCAGGTATTCCCTATCTGTGGCCTTCTGCAGTTCGAGGATTATGTTGATGGCTGAACCTTGTCCATCAATGGCGCAATGTTGTTTCTGTTTGACAGCAGTCTTGCTGTTGCCTTGACGCTGTCGATCATCTGTATTTTTTGGAGATGTTCCTGTTGGCCGTCATGGGGCGGTTTTCGATGATCGTATGGCAGTGTACAATGGTGTTTACCCTCTGCGACCTTTGATGGGGTCTCGATATCTGTGCAGGTTGTCTGTGGTGATTTTGTACTGCATGAGGTTAATTTGTTAAAATGCAATTATTCTTCGGATACTGTTATATTTTGTTATTTAATACTAGTGATTTGGTATTATTTATGCTGCTTGATTATTTGATGTGGTGTTATTTTTGAAGTTAAACGGTATACTTATTTTATCGTTTGGTGCTGTTTGTGCATTTATTGTTATGCTGTCTGATTTGTTTTTTTGATGTGGCTAAAGTGTTGTTAACTTCAATTTTAATGTTTACTGTTTGGTTTGGTAATTTACTTTAAAGGTGTTTTTGAAGTAACCTCGACTGATTTTGCTACATCCATGTTATTTAACTAACTCGCTGATGGCTATTTCATTGATTTTTGTGATTTTATTATTTTTTGCTCCAAGCCTGACTCATTGGTAAATATGTAAATTTGTAAATTAAACTGGTATTAAGGTAATTTTGCTGGTTTTGCTGAACCCCTTTCCTGGTTGCTGTCTCGTTTCCTGCTGGTCTTTCCAGACCCATTCTTACTTTATTTGCTGAACCTGTGTGGAGCCCATAGCAGTCCATAACTATATAAATAATGTGTATATATATATACATATATATATATATATATATATATATATATATATATATATATATATATATTATATATAATATTGTCAAGAGTATCCTCTCATACACCATCTCACCAGTCAATAAGTCAGATGAAGTAAGGAATATGCACCTAGTTCATTTATTGAAGTATGATTCACTGTAGGACAATTCACCTCTACCTCTCTCTCACCACTGCCTTTGGGGGGAACCCACTTTAATCTTGTGTTCTTGGGACTGCCGAAATTCCTTATATTCCAGGTGCTGACCCGATCAGAGCTAATAGTCGCCCGAGGCAGGTTAGCTGGCTGATTGAACATATGCGCTCTGTCATCTTGGGACTCCGCCTTGCTTGCCCGCATTGCCATGCAGTTAGAACGATCCCAGCGCCACCTAAGATGAGCGGAAATGTAATCCCAGGGAGTTATAAAAGGTCTATGAAGGACACGTTTGATCTTAGATTTGCTCAGAAGCTGCCCTAGGACAGATGTCCTGTCCCTTGCTCCATTAACCTGCCTAATTCTACCATGTGGCTGGCAATAACCAGAGTATCTTTTAGCTGTGAAATTATTCACTTGCTCTCCCTCTCGTGGGCACCCATAAGACGAGGAACTTCATCTCCTGATTAAGGTAAAGTACCAGATTTAAGGTTTTTTTTTTATCAGTTATGTCCCTATTCATCTCCAACTATTTTTCTGCTTTTCTTTGCATGGTGCGATAGACCTACAGTGATACCTGTATTGCCTTTCATATTTGTGCTGTTTCATTTGCAAACCATTGACGTGAAGTGTAATGTAAATCGTAAAATATTCGAGTTATTGGAATCGAGTTCAATCTAGGCATCTCTATGCTGTTCCTTGATTCCTTCATCACAGTGCTATTTTCGGTTGAGTAACCATAAGTGTTTCGATTACTGATTGGGAATTAGTCAGCTGTGGATCTGTGCATCATCTTGTGTGTGTAGTGGCCCCACTGCATTATTGGCAACGCCCTTTTAAGCAGGCATCCCATTGTGTTTCCTCAAGTAAATCCC
The DNA here is from genome assembly GCF_040412425.1 of Macrobrachium rosenbergii. Classification (NCBI taxonomy): domain Eukaryota; kingdom Metazoa; phylum Arthropoda; class Malacostraca; order Decapoda; family Palaemonidae; genus Macrobrachium; species Macrobrachium rosenbergii. The sequence continues at coordinate 1,123,859 of NC_089773.1, forward strand.
CAGTCATTTGCTCTTTCATCTTGTATCACAGGACCGTGTTTGCCTGCCCCTAAAATTACGCTTCCATTCTTCTGAAAGTGTTTCCGTTTGTAAATGTAATTAATTAAGTTAAACCCAAGAGTTTACCTAATCACCCCCCTCTTGAATTGGACCTTCAGCCGTATTTTGATGTATATGTTTTTAAACTGACCTCAAGGCCAGAGTTCAGAATTTTGTATTACGTAAAGTAAGTTTAGTATACCTCATTGGTCTAAAAAGACCCCAGCTAAAAACCATATCAATATATATATATATATATATAAAAATATATATATAATATATATATATATATAAATATTTATATATATATATATATATATATATATATATATATATATATATATATATATATATATATAATGTTTATTGATGAAGAGCGCATAGACATATTCTTATATATTATTTCATCTACCCCTAAACCTCTTTCCACTATTGGCAAGGCATTTCTTGGCCGCTTTCATTTTCTCCCTACACCCATGCCATTGCAATGACAGTGACAATGGAGATTATACTACACACCTCCTTAAGACTGATCATATGGATCAGGTATTAGCTTTGTAATCATCTTCTTTGTGAATTTTTTTATCATGATTAGAACTACAGTATGTTGTCTTATTTCTGAGTTTTGTAATGCGACCGGTTTATTTAAAAGAAAGAACGCAAACCAGAGGTGTTTTCACGCTTTACCTTTCCTGATACAGTAATATTGGTTAAAGATTAATTATTTCTGAAAACTGGATAGAATTGTGCTCTAATGATGGCGTGATCCAATGGACTGCATCCAATGAAGTTTTGTTTAATGATCCACAAAATGTAAACCAAATGTTCCCACAAGATCAGAAGCACAAAACAAGAAAAAATATTGAAAAATTCTGAGAATCATTTCAATATTTAATCTCATGGTATGAATTCTTTTGGTGAAAGCGGGCGGCTGGATCAGGTCCAGTCTTCGATACTTGAGAGAATCTAAATTCTTTCAGAAACTCAGTATTGTAATCCACCTTTTTCAAGCAAGTTCCTTAACATTGATCAACCTGAATTCTAATTTCTACATATCTAAGAAGGCGTTCATTCCTACCTTCATTCCTACTTCCAAAATGAAGACTTCAAAATAGAAAATTACAAAGAAATTTTTTACTGATTTCACACTTGATGCGACCTTTTCCTTCAGTTACTGAGAGTGACAGTGAATCATACCTACAGAGAGAGAGAGAGAGAGAGAGAGAGAGAGAGAGAGAGAGAGAGAGAGAGAGAGAGAGAGAGAGAGAGAAATAACTATTGGAAGCCGAATTTTGATCAATCATTCCTGGCAGAAAAAGTTTTTCACTTTTTATTTCGTTCACTGGGCGTTGTCAAAGGATTTCGTCCCATCAACTTGGAATTCGACGAATAGTTGTTGTGGCAATCAAAAAGTTAGCGTTAGATATTTTGGTTTCACAGCCGGTCCCCAGGCTTTGGGGATAATGTTTCAGTCTCTCCAGGAGAGAGAGAGAGAGAGAGAGAGAGAGAGAGAGAGAGAGAGAGAGAGAGAGAGAGAGAGAGAGAGAGAGAGAGAGAGAGAAAAATAAGGTTTAATTTTTTGCTGCACTATACTGTCATTTGTAAAATTATTACCTTTTTTTGTACAGTTTCATTCCTTCATCACTGAAATTATTCCCGTACAATTTTACTTACATTTCTACCGTAAGTGTTTTGTGTTTGCATTCATGAGAGAGAGAGAGAGAGAGAGAGAGAGAGAGAGAGAGAGAGAGAGAGAGAGAGAGAGAGAGATTTACTTTGTACAACTCTATATTCTTTTCTGCAAAAATGATACCCTTAATCACACATATTCTTTTTTATGCATTTATTTTTTTATTCTTTCTGCATATTTCCTGTTTGAGAGATTGAGAGAAGGAGAGAGAGAGAGAGAGAGAGAAAGATCCAGTTTTTAATTATGCAAACCATACTTTCTTCTCTAATATAGCACCCTACTCTTGTAAAATCCTGTTCTGCAACATCCACCAATCATTCTTCTCTCAGTAATATTGTTATTTGTTATGTTCGTATCTACCTTTCCCTGTTCCTCTGTTGTCTTTGTCTCACATTTGGGCTTTTTGTCCAGACTTCTGGAATGGAGTTCAAATTCCTACGCCTTCCCACGGAAAGCTACTACCCACCACATTCCAAGAACTACTGCGATTCTATTCAGTTTGGGTCGGTCAACTGGGCCACAGCTTAATTGAACGCAATATTTTCAGATCGTTTAGACTCGTTCGGACATCGAACCCGGAATGTGTCAGTGTTAGGGTAAGCGTCCTAACCACTGGGCTACACGAAAGCAATTCTTTTTTCATCGTCAAGTCGGAGTAATGTTTCTTCCACCCTCGCCCGCCCACCCCGACACAAATCTAACCCTGGCGAAGGTGTGGCGTCTTTCGAGAGACCCTTTATTTTCTCTTTATTGTTTCCCCGAGGAAAAAAGATCTCCGACATGACGGATGGCCCCCAAGAAGCGTGCGCCATTTGGAAGCCATTTCAGTCTGCCATCTTCGTGCCTCTCCTTTCCAAGGGTGAGAAATTTAAGTCAGGAGGGTTTTTGGGGCCGTTGATGCAGCCCCTCCCCCTCGGGCCAGACACCCACCCGATCTGTTTAGGTAAGTTAGACAAAATGCTTCCATTTACTCTCATCTCGGAGTCACTTGCACTACCCAAAGGCCTCGTTGGAAGGGACCTTTTTTTTTTCTTCTTCCTTTCCTTCATTCGGTCTTGCTTTATTCTCTTTATTTCCTCCATTTCAGAGTCTTTTATTATCATTGAGATTGCTGTCGAGGACCGGATTCATTCGTGGTGTGGGTGATAAAGACTGATCCGAAATTCTTCTAATTTCCATGATAAAACTAATTATAAATGAATGAATAAAGGAATCAATGAATGGAGGAATCAATAGATGGAGAAATGAATGAATGAAGGAATCAGTGAATGGAGAAATGAATGAATGAAAGCGTTGAAACAAATACGTAAATTCGCGAGGAAAAAATTAAGAAATGAGTTCTTCTGGGACTGCCAGAACAGTCGCCGCTTCCTCTTCATTTACTGACAAACTTTTGATTTTGCTATTTGTCTTCGCTTTTTTAATACTGTTTTAAGCTTTCATCTTTCAAGACAAAGGTCGGTCTCTTCGCTGTGAAGCATCCACCCACCCTACGACAATATTCCCCTTTTCTTTACCTTCTTGTATTATCTTTCCCTCTGCATTGTATGCAGTTTTCCTATCACGGAAACTGACTCGTACCTTTAATGCAGTTGCATAATATTCAACAGTCTAGTGCATATAAAAAAAAAGGACGTTGTGGTCCAGTCGAATCGACTGTGCACCTACATGGCTACAGATAAACCAGCTAATTATTTCCCCGGCTGCTCGCGACCCAGGCTGCTAATATAATACCTATTGGGCAACATTTAAGAGGCATAGGTCCAGAGGGACGGAGCCTTTAGTAACAGCAGCCCTCCCTTACCCAACTTAGGTTAAGGGAGGTCAAGATGACTTCCTGGAACTGTCATTGTCACACTTACCTTAGGATCGGTGTGAAGGGAGTAGCTGAATCCGAAGGCAGCCGGGTTTGTACGTGGCCCAATTCATGAGTAGACAGGTGCAAGCAATTTTCACCTAAAGGTTAAGAGACAAATCTTGATAACGAAGGTTCAGTTGCGTCACATCGGCGTTCGCTAAGTTTTGCAAACAACAAAGATGAAACATGAACCTTTTATGAATTCAGACATGAGGAGGGAACTTTCATTATTACGATTTTTATAAAAACTTAGTGTAATTGAACGAATAAAGTAAAATTTGACATATTAAGATAAGTGGAAATGAAATAAAAGTAAATGAAACTAATATATTTGACAAATTACCAATAAAACACATAAATAATGGAAGGGTGGAGGGAAGAGATGTGGTATATTTCAATGATGATGTGAAGATTCTGAAATAATTTAATCCTGCAGCCAAGCACATACATAGTTACTGTTGGTACATTCATAAGTATGGGGAGTTGTGCCCACTATGCCAATCAATCCCATGCGTAATTATGGGGATTGCCAATGGTGGAGTTATTATGGGATTGCTTATCTTCATTCCATTCATCAGTTATTGCTCAGACAGCGTTATTGTTGCCATTTGTTGTTTTTGTCTGTGAACACATGTTTGAAAACAAGTAAAAAGTGCTGCACCGGAGTTTCTTCGGCGCAATCGAATTTTCTGTACAGTGTATAATGCTGTATGAGCCGCGGCCCATGAAACTTGCAGCATGGCACGGTGTAGTAGTGTCCTGTCCTTTATCGTTGCCAGAAGCACGGTTATGAGTAATATTAACCTTAAATAAAATAAAAACTACTCAGGCTACAGGGCTGCAATTTGGTATGTTTGATGACTGGAGGGTGGATGATCGACATACCAGTTTGCAGCCCTCTAGCCTCGGTAGTTTTTAAGATCTGAGGCGGACAGAAAAAGTGCGGACGGACAGACAAACAGCCATCTCCATAATAGTTTTCTTTTACAGAAAACTAAAAATGATTTTTGCTTGAAACTTCAAGATCTACATTTCTTATACAAGGTCGCCATGGCCTTGATGGTTCTTCACCATTTAGTCATGCCCATAGTCTAAGACCTCGACAGGAAGTCTATTTGATAACTATAAAACCGATAAAAATCTGTATTTTTTCACCTTCGCATTACTCATATGGTGATTGAGAGAGGTTTCAGGCTTATTGCCACGAGATATTTAGCTTTTAAAGCTAACTTATTCTGCTTTTGTCATGACTTCAGAGGCATTCTGTATAAAACAGAGTTGTTTATGGAAACCAAGGTTTCAGTAGTACTTGGTTTTATTACGGAGATTAAATTATTGTTTTGAATTAGAGTATCAGTGTTAAATGTTATTTATTTTTATTTTTTATACAGTAGATGAAATCTATTCGTATGGAACAAACCCACAGGATCATTGACTTGAAGCTCAAGCTTCCAAAGAATGTTGGTTTCAACTTCCCACCGCAGCAGACCCCACACCGCGGCAGTAACTGATCATAATACAGAGCCAGTGATTTTTATTCATCGCCCTGGGTGAGGCGCAAACTCATGACATCTGAGTGGCATGCCAAGACACTAACCACTATACCAGCGACCAGTATCAACTGTATTAAGGTAAAGGTAATGTAAAGAATTTGTATTGAGAGTTTGAGATTTCTTGAACTGAATAAATTAAAATAGCGCTTGTTACGCTGTAGGTTATTGACACTCGATGAATAGATTAATAAGTAAATTGCCCTTGAATGGCTCCAAGTAAGCTAAATGGATTCTGCCATCAGTGCCGCATATTGTGCCATTACAGTGCGCGAGGAGTATGCCTAGGGGAGTGCCCCTTGCCCAGTGGATCACCAGGGTATCGGGGTAATTCAATTTCTGGAGGTCGCAACGTGACACTGGTCTTCGGCACTGAGTATTCCGGGCGTTACAGTTCGTTTGAATTCCATTACGGGAGTTATTCAATTGCAGACGTCGAGAACTAAGTCTTTAGCGAGGCTTCTTTTTCAGTATTCAGTATTATTATATATATATACATACATATATATATATATATATATATATATATATATATATATATATATATATATATATATATATATATATATATATATATATATATATATATATATATATATATATATATATATATATATATATATGGAACAAATTTGAGTTTATTGATAGAGACCCTCCTGTTTGACTCTTTACACAGCTCATCATACCTGCTGTTTTTCTGTCATTCAGTTTGGTCTTGAAATCCTCTTGAAAGATAGAACAACGGTGCCATTATCCCTCTTATTATTAAATACATCTATTTTTCTTTTGAATTATTGCCAGGTTTTTCATCGTTTAATTCGTCCATTTTTTTTTTTTTGTTCATTAGTAGAAGGCTGTAACATCACTTTTGTAAATCAGGAAAATGAAAGTATTTTAATGATCAGATGCTTGGATAGCTTTTACTGGCTAAGAACAAGTCAGCAGCATCAGATCATACTACACGCACCAATTACAACAAGTAAATAATGCGCCGAAGCTTCTTCGGTGCAATCGAGTTTTCTGTATAGCGTATAATCAAGGCCACCGAAAATGGATCTCTCTTTCGGTGGCGTAGGTATAATGCTGTATGAGCCGCGGCCCATGAAACTTAACCACGGCCCGGTGGTAGCCTGTCCATTATCTTTGCCAGACGCATGATCATGGCTAACTTTAACCATAGATAAAATAAAAACTACTGAGGAGGCTAGAGGGCTGCAATTTGGTATGTTTGATGACTTGAGGGTGGATGATCAACATACCAATTTGCAGCCCCCAGCCTAAGTAGTTTTTAAGATCTGAGGGCGGACAGAAAAAGTGCTGACGGACAGACAAAGCCGGCACGATAGCTTTCTTTTGCAGAAAACTGAAAATGATAAAAAAAGTTCTAAGACCAAATGCCCACTGATCTCGACTCTTGAAACTATTTTATGAAACTTCTTAGCTTCAAGATCAGGACGGAAAATGCACAGATCGCTACTGAGGGGAGGAATGGGATTCACTGACTCAAGTGCTAGTATTTATAATCGCACTGGAGAGGAAACATATGCTGTACCTGTTTTCAAAATACTGGAATTACTCAGTAAGTTTATTTTAGTTTTCTGAAAAGAAAACTATTGTGCCGGCTTTGTCTGTCCGTCTGCACTTTCTCTGTCCGCCCTCAGATCTTAAAAACTACAGAGGAGGCTAGAGGGCTGCAAATTTATATGTCGATCAACTACCCTCCAGTCATCAAACACACCAAATTGCAGCCCTGTAGTCTCCTCAGTAGTTTTTATTTTAGTTAAGGTTAAAGTCAGCCATAACCGTGCTTCTGGCAACGATATAGGACAGACCACCACCGGGTCGTGGTTAAAGTTTCATGGGCCACGGCTCATACAGCATTATACCGAGACCACCGAAAGATAGGTCTATTTTCGGTGGCCTTGATTATACGCTATAGCGGCTGTACAGAAAACTCGATTGCGCCGAAGAAACTTTGGCGCATTTTTTACTTGTTTAATTATATAGCTACGTATACATTTGTTACTTCTACAAGTGGACGACTGCAGGTGAACACCTGGGGCTCGGGAGAGAAATAAGTCAAAGGGCTGAAATTTCACGAGATGTTGGGAGTGCGAAATAAAATAAAAGAATTCGCTTTTAACGAGAAATAATTCCAAGTGCCGACAAACGGCAAATCTCGATGGCTTGCACTAGTAAGCCCATATTGATCCTATATGCATATGCATAAAATGAGACGCATTAAATATTAATATTATTATTGTCCTTATAAAAGTAATTTAATAAGCCCATTACATTACTGAATAGGCTTCTCAGGAGTAAACCCGCAGGGAGATAATGCCGTCAGTGCACCTCATGCGGTGCACTGTAGGCATTACAGAACAGGACACACATCGAGATTACCGTCACTAAGCCAAAGCAGTGGGAACTTGAAACTGTAGACACATCCCCGTAGGGGGGTAGTGTCGTCAGTGCACCTCATGCGGTGCACTGTAGGCATTACTTAAGGTTCTTTGCTGCGTCCCTTTGGCCCCTAGCTACAGCCCTTTTAGGTCCTTTTACTGTACCTCCTTACATATTCTCTTTCTTCCATCTAACTTTCCTCAACCCTCTCGTAACAATGGATTCATAGTGCAACTGCGAGGTTTTCCTCCTGTTACACCTTTCAAACATTTTACTGTCAATTTCCGTTTCAGCGCTGAATGGCCTCAGGTATCCCAGTGCTTGGCCTTTGGCCTTAATTCTATATTTAATTCAATTCTCTGGAGTGAAATATTAATTTGCAAGAGGAAAAAAAGGCGAAAAAGATTAAAGTATATAAAGAAAAAACAAAGAATACAGGAAAAAATATTTTGGATAAAAATATAGAATCATCCCTACCAGTCTAAAAGTAGCCTAGACACTTGAGGTGCAGAGAGAGAGAGAGAGAGAGAGAGAGAGAGAGAGAGAGAGAGAGAGAGAGAGAGAGAGAGAGAGAAGTCACATGGAAGACAATCATGCATTCCAAAAATTATCGTAAAAGTTTTCAGAAATTTGTTTTTGCTTTTACTTTCGGCTTTAGATTGTTGCTGAAAGGAGAGAAATATTTTCTCAAAAATGAAATGAATTATTAACTACATTTTAATAAAATGGTGTTCTCACATCACACTAGGAAAGGTCAGAGTTAAAATCCAAATGTTTTTTTCCAGAAATACACACCTGCGGCCCCCCCCCCCTCTCTCTCTCTCTCTCTCTCTCTCTCTCTCTCTCTCTCTCTCTCTCTCTCTCTGGTACCTTTGCCCTTCATGTAATACATTCCATATCGCCAATTCTTACCTACCTGAACATTTCATAAATGACCCGTGACATACTCTTTATATGCAAATGCGCATCAAAAAAAAGTTTTATTCTGTCACTCTGAATTCATTTCTTTTCTCCAGGAATAAGTTACTGGTTACCCCGTTGATGGCAAGGAAAATGCAAAGATTATTGTATCATTCTTGCGGATGAGACGCCTGTGTTGGTTAGAGGTCGGAACTCTTTGGCACTTTCCATCAAACCCCAGCAATGGATCAATGTATATAATATGTATATATACAGACATACATAATATATATATATATATATATATATATATATATATATATATATATATATATATATATATATATATATATATATATATATATATATATATTATATATATTGATATGGTTGTAGCTGAAGGCTACGGAAACTTACCTTGGGCAGGTGAAATCTGACTCTAAAAAGGAATTCAGTTAAAACCATATGCAGAAGATTCTGGTTGAGGGCCTTCTTCAGTGGGGAAGTTATTAGGTAAACACTTAGGTTTCTCTTAATTAATTATATTTACATTAGAAAAACACATATCAGAAGAATGGAAGCATAAATAAAGTCAGGTAAACAGAGCCCTATTGTATAATAAGGTTAACAAACAAATGATCAATTATCTGAAGAAACTCAAAGGGGGGCCCGCTTCAAAGGGCACTTCAGGGGAGAGGAACAGTGGGTATGCCATTGCGCACACAAGATGACAACAGGTCCACAGCAGGGTAACTCCTATCTACTATTGAGAGCACACATGGTTCCTTAGCTGCAGGAAGGTGCTTTGATCAAGGAATCGGGAATTGCACAGAAGGTGCTCAGAAAAGGACTCGATTTTGATAATTCTACTGTTATACAATTATGTTACACTTCACTTCACTGATTCCTAACTTGACACAAAATAAAGCAATTCAGGTCTCACTGTAGGTATATCGCACTATGAAAGGAAACGGAAAAATAGGAAGAGATTTACAGGGATGTGACTGACATAAGAACCTTGAATCTGGTACATTACCTTCGTTGGGAGATGGATTCCTCGTCTTTTTGGGGACGGCAGCGATGGAGGGTAGTGTTAAAGGGACTCCATACAAAAGTAACTTAGGCTCTGGACAGCATCGTGGGACAGCAAGGGCCAGATCAGGGGAGCAAGGGAGAGCCGAAGTGTCCTGGTTAAGATTCCAGCGTCTTCTAAGAATGATGTGCCCCTGTGACGCCCTTTTATCTCATAGGGGGATACGATCCATCTCCTTGTAGGAAGTGCTGTATGGCGGCAGGACCTCATTTTCTATGCAGGTTGCACACGTGGGACGGGGTCCTCTTGGCCCAGGTGTTCACTATGGTGCTGGACACTTGGGTCAGTTGCTAGGCGCGGGAGTCACTTTCTCTTTTGATTTTTCTCTGCCTTCTTTCCTCAGGCGGGATTAGCATCTCCGACAGAACAGCACCTGAAATCAAGGTCTTTGGGCAGTCACTTGGACAAAGAAAAGGGATTAAGGGCTCACCCAGAAGGGTAGTGGTGAGACGAGTCAGTGGAGGCAAATCTTGCCAACAGTTAACCTTTTACTGTTTAAATTAAAACAATAGACATTATTTCAACAGAACGTGTAATGTTCTTATACTGTACTTTACTCTACCTCTTGGAGGATGAGGTGGTGTGTGCGAGGTTTACCTCGTTGCAATATGTTGTATATGTATGTATATATATATATATATATATATATATATATATATATATATATATATATATATATATATATATATATATTTGTTTGCAGTTCTTGTTTACTGGTGTCATACTGCTTCATTCAAAATTATCTCATACATGTCTGCTCCGTGTTTTAATGAGAGTTAGTAGCATTTTTTTGGAAGATCTCTCCCCCAAGGTTCTGTAAGTCTGAACCTACTACTTTAGGTGCTCTTTTAGATGCCCTTCTACTTATGCATTCCTCATTCTTACATGGAGAATCCCCGTAGGAGGTAGTGCCGTCAGCGCACCTAATGTGGTGCACTGTAGGCATTACTTCAGGTTCTTTGCAGCGTTCCTTCCTTAGGCCCCTAGCTGCAACCCCTTTCATTCCTTTTACTGTACCGCCGTTCATGTTCTCTTTCTCCCATCATACTTTCCGCCCTCTCCTAACAGTTGTTTCATAGTGCAACTGCGAGGTTTTTCAATTTCCGGTTCATCGCTGAATGACCTCATAGGTCCCAGCGCTTGGCCTTTTGCCTCAATTCTATATTCTGTTCTATTCAATTCTATTCTATGTGGGGAATTATAGTCGTATCCGAGTAGACAATTCGCCCAATGTCCTTCTTGGCTGAGTTGAATCAAATGTTTGCCATCTAGAAGAAACCAGTATGGTACTTTCAGTTTAGTTTAGCGTCAGTTCTGCTCTGTGATATCCCATAGTGTTTGTTTCATAGATATTATCTTTGGTTATCGATATTTAAAGTTCAGTATTTTATGGCACCCTCCACAATCCACAACCACATGCTCCGTATTAGTTAGATAATAAGTGGAAATGAGACCAGCGCTAAGTGCCATGATAATTCATGTCTTGCATTTGTTTTGCCTGTTCCCTTTCAAGTGTCGTCGAAGATTTTATGCGACAAATACCTTTCCCGGGGATTTGTTTTTCATAAACGTCCATTCATTAAGGTCTGCTGTGCAGCAAAAAAGCCAGACAACTTCATATTGAAAGAATGTTGTGGGTAGTCTGTGAAAATCCGTTGAAAACAAGTGGTTGAGACGCCTGTAAAAACGCGTTTAAAAGAGAGTGAGGGGTAAATAATAGTAAGTAGAGAGCCTGCAAAGTTTGAGAGAGGACAAACTGGTAACACGATTTTGGACATGATCAAATGAACTCTCTTCCAATTGGGATGCGGCGACTTCTTAAAAACTTAGAGAAGTCGCCTTTCTCATCCGCGAATATCAAATGAAATATATACTTTTCTACAAAGGACTGCTTGGTCCTTTGACCCGTTCTCAGTCTCGGAGGTTTAGCAAATGTCTCATTCTCTGGGTATTGTTGATACGATGTCCGTAACTTCTCTCTATCCGGAGTGTCCGCCAAGTGTGTTTTCCAGTTGTGTTCTTTGTTTAGTGAAGAAGCTGATATTCTTCACAAGAGAGTTGTTTTTGTTACCCATTTTCATTGGTGTCTATATTTTAGTTGTACCTTTTCCATTTAGATAAAAGTATGTCACTTCTCCATTTCGGTAAAAGTAAGTATATGTATTTACACATTGTGGTATATGTTATTGGGTCGAGACATATTTGATTTTGATTTTTTAGTAAAATTTCTTTTGGCACCAATAAACATAGTTACCCAAACGCCAGGTGTGGCATTAAATTACTGAGTCAATCCTAGCTATACAAAGGCCCTTCCATTTTAATACCTCTTATCACCTGCCTATCCAGTCCTATTAACTGCTTCTCTCCTTTCTCCAAAGATTATTGTTTTATGTTCGGTGACCTGCCATTCCTTTCAGGTAACCAAACATACTCGACTCCTTCAAGTTCTCTGCGTATACTAATATGCATTGAATCTCTAAATGTCTAGTCATTTCAACTGTTACCCCGTAGGGGGTTAGTGTCGTCAGTGCACCTCATGCGGTGCATTGTAGGCATTACTAAAGGTTCTTTGCAGTGTACCTTCGGCCCCTAGCTGCAACCCCTTCGTTCATTTTGCTGTATCTCCTTTCATATTCTCATTTTTCCATCTTACTTTCCTCAACCCTCTCCTAACAATTGATTCATAGTGCAACTGCAAAAGGTTTTCCTCCCGTTACACCTTTCAAACCTTTTACTGTCAATATCCGTTTCAGCACTGAATGGCCTCATAGGTTTCTACATAAACCATGTTGACAGTTCACCTTAGCAGTTTCCATTTCTATTTTATTTATTCTAATCAGCAGTTGTGAAGGAGAGTGGGCACAGCCATCTCTTCAGACATTCCCACTTCTGGGTCTTCAGACATCCTCTAACTCCTGCAAGATTTTCCGTGCTCCCACTACCTCGTTTGTTTTGGAGATTCTGTGAGTCTCTTCCCTTCTAGTCTCAAAGTCTTCTGCAGCAAGTAGTTCCGAGATGGATGGAATTTTTGCTTGAGTGCTCAGCAATAATTTATATATAATAATTATGTCTGTCCAGCGTTTTACACATGTTGATAATAGTCTATGAATAAACTCAAAAGCCTGGAAATTAGTATAAAGGGTATTCATGAATGTAAGGTATATCGAATATGAGGTATGCATGTATGTATACATTATTTGTTTACATGTGCGGCGATATTAGTGGTGATGTGGCCGTGCTTGCACGGGTACTTGTGCGCATGCGTGTCGGAGGGAAAGGCTGAGAGAAAGAGAGGGAAATATTCCTGATTCTGCAAAATCTATTGCACTTCACTCCAGAATTCCTTCCCCTCCCATGCAGTGATTATTTTTTGGCTGGAAACATTTCCATTTCAAAGTAGTCTGCTGCCATCAGGTGTTCCTTCTCCCTTTCTACAATAATTGTCGAAACGATTTTTTCTACATGCATTATATTGTGATACAAATTTCTTTGATGAGAATTCTCAAAAAGAGGAAGAAGAAGAAGAAAAAGAAAGTGAAATATGGGATTTCTTTTAAGCAATTTTCATGTCCTTATTTTTTCCTCGCCTTTTGCATATTCATCGCAGGATAACCCAGTTTTTTCTTCAGCAGATTTCTCGTTTTGACATTTTCTTTGTAGCTGACTTTGCCCAGAGCTGCTCTGTGCTTTACTGTTCTCCAACATCGTGAAGAATTTTTACACACACACACATGTATATATATATATACTGTATATATATATATATATATATATATATATATATATATATATATATATATATATATATATATATATATATATATATATATATATATATAATATTATATAGGTCCACACACACAATGCTAGGTTAGGTAACCATTTGGTTCTTAGCCACGTAAAATAAATCTAATCCTTCAGGCCAGCCCTAGGAGAGCTGTTAATCAGCTCAGTGGTCTGGTTAAACTAAGATACTTATATATACTTATATATATATATATATATATATATATATATATTACGAAGGTTTAGAGTGATGGGATGTCAGAGAAAAGACAGAAGATGCGTGAGAAAAGCTACGAATAGTGTGGAATGGCTGGTGTCCATAGCTGGTGTAATGTATACTGGTGATAGTGAAGAGAGATGCCGTATTGAGTGACTGGTGAAAGAGCTTGAGAGTCTTCCAATAAAGAACGCAAGAGGTGAGAGCCAGCTTGGTTAAGGCTAAGCGAAAAGGCAGTGCATTACTACCCTAATACTGTTCTCCTTTAATTTTGATACATTCTTAACTGTTTATTACTTTGTTAATTTATTTTTTCCTTTTTTGATAAGTGGGATCTCTTCTTTCTGTATTTCACTTTGCTTCCTCTCGCTTTTCTTAATGAAAAACTTAATATTCTTTGGAAGCCTGAACTTCAAGTCAGTGGCCCCTGTGGTGGGCTTGTTCCATATGAATAGGTTTCATCTACTGAATAATAATAATAATAATAATAATAATAATAATAATAATAATAATAATAATAATAACAATAATAATAATAATATTATTATTCTTTGGAAGCCTGAATTTCAAGTCAGTGGCCCCTGTGGTGGGCTTGTTCCATTTGAATAGGTTTTAGATTCTGAATAATAATAATAATAATAATAATAATAATAATAATAATAATAATAATAATAATAATAATAATAATAATAATGGAGCCCCAAAAGAATGAACAAAGAATGTCAACGTGGATGGAGGATGAATAGAAACAGTTGATTCTTCCAGCCATTGGGGAGTGAATGGAAGAGTAGATGAAAAAGAAGCAATGTCTCTGTGGAAGCGAAAATTGGAATGAATAAAGGGATTGTCAAGTCAAACTTTCTTCTCGGAAATGAAATATGGATGTTGGATGAGAATAAAAAAAATATTCCATAAACGGATATAAAATAGAGCAATAGCTCTGACGCACAGTGTGTTCTCTTTGAGCTCTCCTTGTTAACCTAGTTGCTGACAGTGGTGCGTAAGCTGGCACGACAAGCAAGGAATGAGTTTTTTGTTTTTGTTTTTTGAGGAAGCCGTCTATTGTTGATTTTGAATAACTCAGAAAAACCTTAGTGTGAGAGAATGTTTCTATAACATGAATGACCAACAGAAGTCGAGCCATCAAAGAAGGATCAACCGGTTGAACCGTCATATCCTAGACTGCAATTTTCTTTATTATTTGTAATTTTGCTTATTATTATTATTATATATATATATATATATATATATATATATATATATATATATATATATATATATATATATATATATATATATATATATATATATATATTATATATATATATATATATATATATTTTATATATATATATATATATATTTTATATATATATATATATATATATATATGTATATATATATATATATATATATATATATATATATAGATATATATATATATATATATATATAGATATATATATATATATATATATATATATATATATATATATATATATATATATATATATATATATTATATTCTTTTATCACAGGTGCTCAACTTACTTTGATTTTGACTGGAGGTTGTTAATAATGAAAAACTTAATTTTTATAGATTAGCAGACTTTAATAGATCAACTTTAGATACATTTTAACCTGCATCTACTGAAAGATTATTTTTGGGCTGATCAGTTATGAAGGAAATTGGCAAAAACCTTTGAGGAAGTTCAGGATAGGATTATAAACAACTACGCGTTTGTTAGTTACTTATCCGCATCATAGGAATATGAGAGAAGATGTTTCACAACACATATTGCTATAAGGAAAATAACTATGATGTACGGATAGTAATAGAAAGTGGTTTCACTTCACTATGGTAAAGTTCAGAGGTTGTTACTTCTTTCGTATGAACACCATAACATTCTGTGGAAGCTTGAATTTCAAGTCAATGGCTCCTGTGAGCTTGTTCCATATGAGTAAGGTTCATCTTTATAATAATAATAATAATAATAATAATAATAATAATAATAATAATAATAATAATAATATTCTTTGGAAGCTTGAATTTCAAGTCATTGTCCCTTTGGTGAGCTTGTTCCTCATGAATAGGGTTCATCTTCTTTAATAATAATAATAATAATATTCTTTGGAAGTTTGAATTTCAAGTCAATGGCCCCTGTGGTGGGCTTGTTCTATATGAATAGGGTTCATCTTCTGAATAATAATAATAATAATAATAATAATAATAATAATAATAATAATAATAATGAGTAAACGTGAGTGAGCCTCTTTTTAAGAGGGTGACCGATATCCTCAGGAAGTGAGTCATTAAGTGACCTGACGTTTCATTATTTACTCCACCTTTCTTCCTTGTCTCGTTCACCATTGGCACCATTCCACCATCTTGCTTTCTTTAGTCATCTGTCCTCCGCAGGGGTCCAGTGCCGCCAGTGCACCTCATTCGGTGCACTGTAGGCATAGCTTGAAGTTCTTCTCAGCGTCCCTTCCTTAGGCCCCAAGCTGCAACCCCTTTCATTCCTTTTACTGTACCTCCATTCATATTATCTTTCTTCCATCTTGGTATTCACACAATTATAGTGCAACTGCTTTGAGGTTTTCCTCTGTTATACCTTTCAGACCTACCTACTCTCAATTTCCTTTCCAGCGCCGAGTGGCCTCACAGGTCCCAGTGCTTCGGCTTAAACTCTATATTCCTACTGCTGACCACACGTTTTCACCTTGCTTCTTTTTAGAGTAATCATTTCACTTCTCAGGAAAGTCATTTCACCCTGCATATGAAATTTCCATAGATTTACTTTTATTTGTTAGAATAGGAAAGAAAAGGACAAATCCATAAATAATTTCCTAAACGATGCCATGATCTTTGTCTCCTTGTCTGTCGAATTTTGGCTGCAGTTATTTCTCAGATCCGCTGTTTAGCAAGTATTTCGTCTGGGTGGGTAATAATGTTTATCGTTAAAATAACTAGGTTTGTCAGTAATGACTTGCTCAGTAATATATTATCATCCGCTGCACCGAGAGATACCCAGCTAAATAATAGAGCACCCTTGTCTCTGCCTCATTTTGCGTCGGTATCTCCTCCCTATACGGTCTGTGTCCATGGAAGATTTGTCGGTAATGAGGTGCTGAATAATACATTACCATCTACTGCATTGGGAGATATCCAGCGAAATAATGGAGTGCCCTCGTCTTCTGTGTCTCATTTTGTATCGGTATTCCCTCCCTAGGAAGTTTTGGTCCCATAATTCAGTCGGAAAAATCTGTGCTGGTCGCGGCCCCTGAAACGCAAAATTGATTCGGTAGCCGTGAGCTGAATCGCAATTGACCTTCAAGAGATCTGCTAATGATCGCTGCTAATCAGGACACGGGCGGGGAATCAGAGGGACGGCGATGATGGTGAAATGCCAGGGTATCTTTTTTTTTTATTGTGTTTTGAATTTTGTTTCTTTGTTTGCACTCCCTTCTGTTCCCGTGGCCCCTTCGTGGAAATTTTACAAGCTTCTCATGTACGCTTCCCACCTACGTGTCCTTATCTCTAATGTTTGGACTGCCGCATACAACAGTTTTTCGCGTTTTTTCGTAATCTTAATTGTTTAGTATTACATGCAAAGGAAATTTCGTTATATCGGATTAATTTCTTTATTATTATTATTATTATTATTATTATTATTATTATTATTATTATTATTATTATTATTATTGTTGTTGTTTTCGCCCGGAAAGAAAACCGTTGATTTTTTTAGAACTTTTTCTATTTAGTGCATAAATGTACTTTAGAAGGAGAGCGCACCGGGGGTCATTTAGAACAGATTCTATGAAATATTGTTTATTATTATTATTATTATTATTATTATTATTATTATTATTATTATTATTATTATTATTATTATTGCTGTTGTTGTTAGTAGTAGTAGTAGTACTAGTAGTAGTAGTAGTATTGAATTGATTTGAATTGAATATAGAATTTAGGCCAAAGGCCAAGCACTGGGAGCTATGAGGTCATTCAGCGCTGAAACGGAAATTGACAGTAAAAGGTTTGAAAGGTGTAACGGGAGAAAAACCTTTGCAGTTGCACTTTGAACCAATTGTTAGGAGAGGGTGGCAAGTAGGATGGAAGAAAAAGAATACGGAAGGAGGTACAGTAAAACTAACGAACTTAACTAATTTCTCGTCCCATTTACTTGGTTATGACAAGCCGAGAGTCGCCTTATTCTCACTAAATGGACAACTGCCGTTACTGAAGGAAGTACGAACAATGGCGACAGTAAATTGCAGTCTTGCCAATTTACGAAAAATATATCCGAGAATTGTTATCGTTACTGATAGTTACTGCTCTTATCATCTTCAGTATCAGCAATGTTAGTAATATTCGTGAAAATACGAACAGTTTGGACTGAAAATGGTAGTGTTAAGAATATCAAAGCTTTAGTTTTATCATCAGTGGTAGAAGTAGTTTGGGGTAATAGTAAGAGTCTTAGGAAATTTGCAGGTCAAGTCTATCAGAATGAAGTAGAATTAGAGTTTTCTGTAACAGAAAACTATTGTGCCGGCTTTGTCTGTCCGTCCGCACTTTTTCTGTCCTCTCTCAGATCTTAAAAACTACTGAGGGTAGAGGGCTGCAAATTGGTGTGTTGATCATCCACCCTCCAATCATCAAACATGCCAAATTGCAGCCGTCTAGCCACAGTAGATTTTATTTTATTAAAGGTTAAAGTTAGCCATGATCGTGCTTTTGGCAACGATAAAGGATAGGCCAACAGCGGCCCGTGGTTAAAGTTTCATGGGCTGCTGTTCGTACAGCATTATACCGAAACCACCGAAAGATAGATCCATTTTTGGTGACCTTGATTATACGCTGTAGCGGCTGTACAGAAAACACGATTACGCCGAAGAAACTTCGGCGCAGTTTTTACTTGTTTATTTTGGGATGGGTTGACTGACGCGATGTCACAAACTGGCGTCGCAAGACCCGCGGCCAACGACGCAGAGAAAACTCTCATCATTTGCCGAAGGAGAAAATGTGGCGAGAAGCATGAAGCAAAAGAAAGAGGGGTGTGGAGGGTGGGGGGGTTGAGGGGGGGGAGGAAAAATGTGCTTCGAGGCTCACTCTGAGACAGTCATTATATTATGGCTGTGATTGGCCAATCATCCTCCACCAGTTTCCCCATTAGGGAGAAGATTCATAATGAATCGCTAATGATGATTGGCCGCACACCCTGAGTAATGATGGCAGGGGAGGGTTGGAAGGGGAGGGGGCTAGGGGTGGTTCCCTTGTCCCCAAATCAAGTGCCCCCTCTTCCTCCCCCGCCTCCTCCTCCTACCATTTGAGGAAAAGAAGGGAATTTGTGGTTGTGGAGATGAATTGGAGAAACGAGAGGGGGGGGGAGGAAGTTGTATGCGTTTGGGAAGGGGTGGGGTTGGGGGTATTCGTCTTCGAGATGGGGATGACGGGGAAAATTAACTAACAGGAGAGAGAGAGAGTAAAGAAAAGAATGTTGAATTAAGCCAGGATGTGGGGAAGGCGAAGATAACTTAGAGAGATGAGGCAATTATAAACAGTATTATTATTATTATTATTATTATTATTATTATTATTATTATTATTATTATTATTATTACTGAAGACGTGAACGCATTCTGTTGGAGTAACTTCATAATGCTATCCATATGCTAAGTTGGTATCGATGACCAGAACCTCCAACGTTAATCTACGAAAATCCATTAGACATTCAAACAGTCGCATTAAAGAATGCCCATAACTCAGGAGGGGAAAAATTGGGAATTAAAAGAAACAAGTGAAAAATACGCCGAATTTTCTTCGGGGCAATCGAGTTTTCTGTACAGCCGTTACAGTGTATAATCAAGGCCACCGAAAATAGATCTATCTTTCGGTGGTCTCGGTATAATGCTGTATGAGCCTCGGCCCACGAAACTTTAACTACGGCCCGGTTGTGGGCTGTCCTATATCGTTGCCAGACGCACGATTAGGGCTAACTTTAACCTGAAATCAATGACTGGAGAGTGGATGATCAACATACCAATTTGCAGCCTCTAGCCTCAATAGTTTTGAAGATCTGAGGGCGGACAGAAAAAGTGTCGACAGAAAAAAATGCGGACAGAAAAAGGTGCAGACAGAATGAAGTGCGGACGGACAGACAAAGCCGGCACAATAGTTTTCTTTCACAGAAAACTAAAACCTAATAAAAATAATGAGGAGCAGAAATGGATGAAATAAACGCCAAAAAAATCAAAAGAAGGTTACAGTAGAATGGAGAAAGACCTCCATAACAATGTTATGTAAACGGTGGTTAAAAAGAATGAAATAACCAATATAGAACATTAAAAAAGGAACTGATAACATTTGATGAGAGGTTACAAAAGCACAGGGGTAAAATGAATGACAGGAAGTAGCTCAGAACAAAACAATCACAGGAGAAAGAAAGCAGACCTGACAAGAATATTAATAAAAAGAAGTAATGGATTTCGCCACGCGCGTCCATTTTTTCTCTCTGTCAAAAAATAATTGCTAATTTCTACTTGTCATTCGAGGAACACAGAATGGAAGAGTATTTATATTTGCATGAGAATCGTGTAAAAGCAGTTATAAATGAATACGTTTCTACTTCTAGCGTCAAGTTTTTAGTACAAATGAGGATTGCCTTTAGTGAAAAATGATTCGTAGGTGATAACATGAGTAACAAGACACAAAGAAAAACGACAGTGAGAGAAGAACGAGGAGTGTTATGGCGACCAGAGACTAAAAAAAGACGAGAAGGGAAGCACGGGCATCTAATCGCCGTCCCTCTGATTCCCCGTCCGTGTCCTGATTAGCAGCGATCATTAGCAGATCTCTTGAAGGTCATTTGGGATTCAGCTCATGGCTACTAAATCAATTACGTTTCAGAGGCCGCGACCAACCCAGAATTTTCCGATTGAATTATGGGACCAAAACTTCCATGGACACAGATTACGGAGGAAATTCCGGTAAAGAAAATAAAAAGAAAAACATAAAAAAAGCGCGATTTCGAGCGATATCTGTCGCAAAACAGGAAAGCTGCCTTGCTGGAGAGAAGGGCCCGTCATTCAAGTAAACTAACTCTGTATTCGTGTGATTTTAATATTTTCTAATATACTGTATTATGTAAGCTCGTATAGTCCATTTTTGAAAACGCTATCTCAGTGAGTAAGGGGTAGAGAGAGGGTGGTTCATAGGATAGAAAGTTATGCTCTCTAGATAACGCTCACAGCAGGTGTGTACGATCAGTGCTGCAGCTTTATACTAATTCACACTCAGCAATCCACAAGCTGTATATATATATATATATATATATATATATATATATATATATATATATATATATATATACATATATATATATGTATTATATATATATACATATATACAGTATATATATATATATATATATATATATATATATATATATATATATATATATATATATATATATATATATATATATATATATATATATATATGAAGTCTCGTTTCTTTGTACTTTCTTCCCAATACTTTGGTACTTAATTCCACCTACCCTTTAAGGAGAGAAACCCCAGTCTTTCACTCTTTAGATATGTATTTGTATATGTATGTATCTTTTGAATGAAGTAAGCATCGTGCATTTTCTGTTTTAGTTATGGCTCTTTTTTTTTTTCTTTTTTTTTTCTTTCTGCCAAAACTTCCGAATAATATAGTTCTGTGTTACTATCCGTTGGTCCCCTGTTGGTCCATACGTGACAAAGCCACTTCAGAATGCTCATCCTTCGTTTTGCGTGCTAACTTTTTTGCAACATTTCCATCGTAGCTTCACATTTCTCAGTTTTCAAACCCTTCTCAAACAAGCACAGAAACGCAAAGAGATCATCTCAACAGATCCCAACTTTTTGTTAGTTTTCTGTAAAAGAAAACTATTACAGAGACGGCTATTTGTCTGTCCGTCCGCTTTTTCTGTCCGCCCTCAAACCTTAAAAACTACTGAGGCTAGAGGGCTGCGAATTGGTATGTTGATCATCCACCCCCCAATCACCAAACATACCAAATTGCAGCCCTCTAGCCTCCTCTGTAGTTTTTTATTTTATTAAAGGTTAAAGTCAGCCATGATCGTGCGTCTGGCACCGCCGAGTCCAATTCCAGAAGGGTCGCCGAAGCACCTTCACGTGACCGCATCTGGGGAGCAACTGAGCGCTGCCTGGTCGTGGCTGAGAGTTCCACAGTGCAGCACATCAAGAGTTTCAAACAGCATTATATGCTGTACAGAAAACTTCGGCGAATTTTTTACTTTTTTTTATTGGATTTCATATCTACAGTTCAATTCATAGAGAAGAGTTGACTCCTCAAACATCCTAGCTAATGGTCTCATAGGCGTTCTTCTAATCCTAGGTTCTTCCAGCAAACTTTTCGACCTCTCTGTGAACATATTTTGCGTTTTGCCTCTCACTCATCATGGCATCATCCCCTCTCCTTGCTCTGAAATGTTTCCATATAACAAATGCAAATTCAAGCTTCTGCCCGTCCTTGCAGCTGTTCACTACCACTCGTTAGCTTTGTATCGTTTGGAAAGTCAGCAACGCTACAAATTTTCAAATACATCTTACCAGTCCTAAGCAACTTTCATCACTTCAATCCAGAAATCTGTAAATCCGTGTGGGTAAGATATGCCTCTATCTAGGACCAAGTTTTATACGAGGCTAGTCAGTCTGCCATCTACATATTTTGGTATGAAATTCACGCAACGGTTTTACAAGAAACATTAGATCCACCCATCCTGTTCCTTGACTGAAATTCCGTAGTTGTTCCTTTATCCATTATTATGTCCTCTTTAATACTTTTTTTTAATCCAAGTGCAACTATACACCTTCACTTAATCCCATTGGCAATGCAGACAATTCATCCTTGAATGGTTGTTTGCCAGACAAAGTTTTGGATACCTCAGTGTTGTCATCTGATGTACTCATCCAAACCTTTTTCAGATATCCTTTTACCTTCCATTCACTACTTATTCTGTGATTCGCCATTTCTGCCATTCTACCGTTATCATTACGTATACAGACAAGTATTTATACGAATTAGATACTGCAATTCCTCCCCCTCCCCATTATCCATACTGAATTTTTTTGTTGCACCGTCTTGTTTTCCATGTACCCCATCGTTTTCTGACGTTTACTTTAGATTTCTTCTATTTCAGCCATCTCTGCATTCTCTCTCCTCTGTCACCAACTAACCCCAAATCTCTAAACAGCAGACAGTCTATGTTACATTGATGACTCTCCCTTTTATCCAACAAGTTTGCACATGCCCCATAATTTTCCCATGATTTTTTGCATTGATGTACCCATTTAAATTTTGCATAGCCCTAGAGACATAACTCCCCATGATCTAAGACCTAATTTTGCACGAAAGCCTTCATTCATCATAGCCTTTGCTTTCATAAAAAAAAAAAAAAACTCCTGAACATCGAACAAACCACTGTATATCCCACAGATCCTCACCACCCTCCAAACTGTAGTTTTATCAACTCTGTAATAGACCCATTCTTGGTCCTTGGCTGACACATTCGGACCTTCCCTTTGCTATCAAGCTTCTTACACAACTGTATCATATGATAATACTTGATTCTCCTACCGTCCTCCATGTCTAGATCTCTTACTTTGTAAATCTTCCTGGTCTGTGTATATTTCTCAGTCACAGCTCGGCTATACAATTTCCCAGGAATACTCAAGAAATCTAGTTACCACAGTCATCTGTTATCCAAGCATAGAAAATATATTTCCCTCTTAGTTTTGTGGACCTACTTCATTCAGACATACATTCACAGATAGCAGTGTGTTGTTCAGATATCATGTTCTGATAATCATACACTCATTTTGCTTCTTCTGAAAATACACAATTGCCCATATACAACTGCAACCTCATCTATAATATCTTCAACGGGAGACTTCCAGTTCTTCAACCTTGAAGTTGTTAGTGTAGCATCTCAATAATTTCCATTCATCAATTTTTTTGTCTTGATTGCAGCTGATCATGCTATTGCATTGTCTTGATTTTCATCCCGTGTGTCCTCCACATTACTAAAGTCTGGTTCAAAGCTTCGACGTGATGTTCAGTAACTCACAGTTTTCTCTCTTTTAATAAATTTTACTGCCCTATTCCCTGACCGATGTACTTTTATATAATAATACTTTTATGCAGTTTTTCTAGCCACTGTTTTTTTTATCAGAAAACCTTTCTTTTTCATTCCAATACACTTAATACACAAACTTGCTATGTTGATCCAGTGACAAAATCCTTTATTTTTTCATGATAAATCCCTTCTACTCAAGTATGTTGGAAACAAGTCTGGTTTAATTCATATTTTCCCTGCACAATTTTAACCTTACTACTTAAATTCATTTTTCTTACATTTATAGCCATGTTCTAAGCCCGTCTTGCTCCACTTAAACTATCTTCTATTATCGCTTTTGCAACCAGACAGTTATCAGAATTACACATCTTACTCTAGCTCCCACTTTTGAATTAAGATCACCCAGCACAACATCACTTGTCTATTTCTCAAAACTCCACCAGCCAGCCAAAGATCACTCATGCTTTCTATTTCCATATATATCATTGTATATATATATATATATATATATATATATATATATATATATATATATATATATATATATATATACATATATATATATATATATATATATATATATATATATATATATATATATATATATATATATATATATATATATAGTGTGTGTGTACCTGTATTTGGGGATTGAAAGTCGGAAGTTCTTTTATTGGTATAAAAATATCAGGAAAATTATGTGCTTCACTGTCTTCAGCACGCACTGTTTTTCAGAGACCATTTCTCTCTCTCTCTCTCTCTCTCTCTCTCTCTCTCTCTCTCTCTCTCTCTCTCTCTCTCTCTCTCTCTCTCTCGTCAAAGAACCGAGCTTTAAAAGAAGGGTATTTTCACGAATAACGTTATGTAAATAACACGAGAAAGGAATTACAGAGAGAGAGAGAGAGAGAGAGAGAGAGAGAGAGAGTCAAGAAATATGATACAGGAAGGTAAAAGCGAAAAATGGAGCGATGGCAAAGTTGGAGGATGAACACATAAAAGTGAATGAATGGGGACGGTTCCAAGCGCCTGAATGTAAAGGGAGCAGAGAAAGAGAAATATAAAGCAAATCGTAAAATAAAGATGAGAGAAAAAGAAAATGAAGGAAGAATGCGGGAAATCATAAAATAAAAAGACAAGGAATCCGAACTCCCATAGAGTTCTCTTTTCTCTGTCTCTACTCCTTTTCCATCTATCTCGCCACCTATATATCTGTCATTTTCGGTGTTATTGACCGCTGATGTATCGCGACTTATGTTACTATTCTCTCTCTCTCTCTCTCTCTCTCTCTCTCTCTCTCTCTCTCTCTCTCTCTCTCTCTCTCTCTCTCTCTGCATAGAAATAAATTATAATGCAAGCAAGTTCAGATGATCACATTGGTCACGTTACTCTTAAATATATATATAAATATACTGTATATATATATATATATATATATATATATATATATATATATATATATATATATATATATATATATATATATATATATATATATATATATGCTTGGGTGTGTGTGTGTGTGTGAGGATGTGTTTATATATGTACTAAACTAGAAACTGAAACAGAGACGCTACGGATCATTATGCAAGCGCAAATTTTTCCCCAAGAATTTACACCTTGCATCAATCTAGGGGCACGCACACAAACATCCCAGAATCCCTCGAAAGCAAACATTGAAAGCGCAACGAAATAAAATCCCGAGAAAGGTTTTGAGAGGGAAAAGAAATAATGTGAAAGAAGAAACGCTCAAGGTTTCGAGAAGGAAAAGAAATGGGGAAGAAGAAACGCTAACGTCCCACCTTCGAGAAAGGACCATTTTCCTCGCGGGAGGGGTGACTATTACAGGTCGTAAGGAGAATCTACATTTGTCGGAGCTCCGTCCGCGAGCTCCTTTATCTGCTGCGATCATTTGGAGGATCCCCCTGCGAGGAATTATGACCGAAGGTGATATTCAGAGAGATCAGGCAGTGGGATTTCTAAATTCCCTCCTTCGGATATAAAAAAGAACGATGGCTGCCTCGACAGGAGAATGAGATATGAGGGTCGTTCGAGAAGTGGAAGTTACGAAACTCGCTCGAGAATATAATTAATCTTGGAAGTGATTACATGGTTTGCGCATTTGTGCTTCTGGAAAGAAAAGTATGACGTATTTCCTTCATTGCAGAGGGAGCGATGAAAAAATAACATTATCACTACAAGATTAATTTTTCAGAGTAGTAACATAGGCAAACCCACTTAATAATTGTGATAAAGTTTACTTTCAGCTAAAATAGCAAAAGACGACTAAAACTCAACCTGACATCATACATTTCAAAGAAATTCTTCTGAACGAACATGACCTGATATCCAGAATCCTCTTTGGGGGTGGGTCCAGGTGTACGGAGCTCTTGAGGTATAGGGGTGGGGTGCATAACAGTAAGAAGTAGTAAAACCACCTGCAAAGAAACCATTAAAAAAAATGAATGGTGGAAAATATCTTAAATAAAATCTTTTTCGGCCGAAAGGTCTGGTACAGAGAGAGAGAGAGAGAGAGAGAGAGAGAGAAATTCTTCGTTGTGATGACATGCTTGGACTCTTTCTTGCTCAACACCTTCAGCTAGAAACCTAGAGAGAGAGAGAGAGAGAGAGAGAGAGAGAGAGAGATATGGGTCCAGCTTGAGTCTTTGAGATCTAGGGAATGATGGGAACCAAGACCAGCTTAAATGGGGGGGGAAGGGAAGGGGAGTGGGAGGGGGAGTACCCCCATTATTACCACCTAACAGATAGGTGCGAAGAAAACTTACAACAAACGTTTATACCCGTTAAGCCTTTCTCTCTCCCCCCCCCTTTCCTTTCTTTTATCCGTTAATCCTTTTGATAAATGAAGGGCACAGACAATCCTTAGCGGAATTTATGGCTCCAAAGGGACACATTTTTGAGGAGCCCCCCTGCTAAGGGGTCCTGGTACGAAGGGAATGGATTTAGGTTGTGGGGGGAGGGGCGACTTGGGGAAGGGTGGGGAGAAGGATTGGGGATTTACAGATTATGAGCACAGGGGATTGATTACGATTTCTAATCCGTTCCCTGACGTTCTGGTCCAAATTACAGGACAGAGATAACACGTCTTTCAGTAATACTCCGTTTAAATATAACTTTCGTGAAGACCGACGTGATCATTGAGATGAGGGGTTCTGTTATGCTGACGTGCAATAATATTTTATTGTGCCAATAAATTTCTTGCATGTCTTGGCTTTTCTTTCTTTTGTCGGTTATCATCTTGAGAAAATATCCTCCTTTTCATATCCTGTTTATGCTTCATTGTACACTTAATAATAATAATAATAATAATAATAATAATAATACAGGTTTTGTTAAACAAAATGGCAGTTGCAGCAGAATTTATTTTATATAGTAAACGCTCAGTCCGTCTTATCAATTGCTTTTCTTGCGCTGGAATGGTTGCAAGCATTTATCCGATATTCATATCCGGTGGTTTAGTGATGTGTAGGAGGTAATTCTCATGGGGTGTCGACTAGTTTCGCCCTTCTCGTTAGGGCATCATTCAGGACAGGATCGCAGGATCCAATGGCTGTAATGCGTGGATTTTTCATCTTTTATCCCATTCTTTTGGTTTGTGGAGTTAGTCGCTTCATTTTCATTGGCTATTCGGCCGTGACGTCATCGGAAAGCGGCTCCTGATTGGCTGTCTTCTCCTCGAACTAAGCCTACTGCTGATCGGCGATGGTGCAATTTCTCGAGGAAGGCGGGTTAACTGATCGTTCCCAAGGTGAAGGGCGGCGCCTCTGCCTTCCTCAGGTGTTGGAAGGGCGTTCTCGGGGCGAGGGTTAAAGTCATCCCCGACATCGGGGCGTCTTTGAGTCGTAGGTGGGTGTGAGGCGCGATCTTGCAGGTCGTCCTTGGGGTGAGATCTCACTAGGCGATCACCCTCGGTGTTCTGAAGGTCGTCCTCAAGGGGCATAGGTTGGGATGCGGGTCTTGCCTGGTTGTCCTCGGCTTTCCTGACGGCTGTAGGGAGAAGGAAGGTCTTCTGAGTCACATTAAGGCTCGGTTTTTCCTTCCCTGTGTGGAGCGCCTCCAGGATGCGAAGACGACGAAGGTCAGGGCCACTGTCAATAATTTTGAAATGTCCGACACTGTCGCTGCAGTGGATCCTCTGGTTGTGGGCAGTCTTACAGTGATTAAAGATGGTTCCCTCCTGGGCATGGTAGGGGATCTGTTCGGAGAGGCGCATGGATGTCATGCCGATGTAAGTTCTGGGGCATCCTTGGAAAGGGCAGGTGTATCGGTATATGACATTTGCCTCTTCATGGGATCTTGGGGAGGGGCAGGGTTGTTCTTCATCACTAGACTGCACGTCTTGCTCCTGTAGAAGATAACCAGTTGGATCTTCTTGCTGCTGTCGGTGGGGACGACGTTGTCCCTAATGATATTTTTCAGGGCCCGTTCGTCCTCCTTATATCGTGAGTGGTAGACCCCTTTGTAGAAGAGGGGTGATCATCTCACGTGTATCTTGTCTCTCCTCTTTGTTGTACCACTTCTCCATCGTCCTTCTGTAGGCAGCTCAACAAGGACATCCAGGAAGGGTAGGCGGCCATCCTCACTGTGCTCAGTGGTAAAGCGGAGACTGCTGTGTCGATGGAAGGTTCCACACAGTTCACCAATCTCTTTGCTGGAACTAGCACTTATAAAGGTGTCATCAATATACCGGACATACATGGATGGCTTTCGTGATCTCTGCAAAAACCCTTTCTTCCACCATGCCCATGTAAAAGTTCTCAAACAGGACTACAAGGGGGGATCCCATTGCGACGCCATCTACCTGCCATTTTGTTTAACAAAACCTGTATTAAAGAAGGTCTTTTTCCTAATTTTAATAATAATAATAATATATTTTTTGGGGTCTATCACATTCATCCTATTCGACTGGGTGGTTTTTATAGTGTTGGGGGGGCGGGGTTCCGGGTTGCATCCTGCCTCCTTAGGAGTCCATCACTTTTCTTACTATGTGCGCTGTTTCTAGTAGCACACTCTTCTGCATCAGTCCTGGAGCTACTTCGGCATCTGGTTTTTCCAGATTCCTTTTCAGGGATCTTGGGATCGTGCCTAGTGTTCCTATGATTATAGATACAATTTCCACTGGCATGTTCTATATCCTTCTTATTTCGATATTCAGGTCTTGATACTTATCAATTTTTTCTCTTTCTTTCTCATCTACTCTGGTGTCCCTATCTGTTGTGATTCCATAGTCCTAGAGGATCTTTGTCTGATCATTTTCTATCACTTCCTCAGGTTGGTGTCCGTACCACTTATTACTGCAGGCTAGCTGGTATTTCTTGCACAGGTTCCAGTGGAGGGTTTTTGCTACTGAATCATGCCTCTTTTTGTACTGGTTCTGTGCAAGCACCGGACATTTGCTTGCTATGTGGTTTATATTCTCGTCTTTCATATTGCACTTCTGGCATATGGGTGAGATGTTATTTCCATCTACTGTTCTTTGAACATATCTGGTTCTTAGGGCCTGATCTTGTGCCGCCATTAGCATTCCTTCTGTTTCCTTCTTGAGTTCTCCCCTCTGTCACCATTGCCATGTTTCATCGCTGGCCAGTTCTTTAGTCTGCCTCATGTACTGTCCGTGCATTGGTTTGTTGTGCCATTCCTCTGTTCTGTTTTTCATTCTTCTGTCTCTGTATATTTTTGGGTCTTCGTCTATTTTTATCAGCCCTTCTTCCCATGCACTCCTTAGCCACTCGTCTTCACTGGTTTCCAGATATTGCCCCAGTGCTCTGCTCTCAATGTTGACGCAGTCCTCCATGCTTAGTAACCCTCTCCCCCGTTCCTTTCGTGGTATGTATAGTCTGTGTATTTGCTCTTGGGTGCAGTGCTTTGTGTATTGTCATGTAGTTGGTACTGCCCATGTGTTTATGGCTTTCGTTATGTTTCCAGCGTTGAGTTTTGACTTGAGTATCGCCTTAAGTCTCTGCATATATTCTTTCCTGATAGTTTCCTTCATGTCTTGGTGTTTCATATCCTCTCCTTCTATTATTCCTAGGCATTTGTATCCTGTCTCATCTATGTGTTTGATGCAATTCCCGTCTGGTAGCTTTATCCCTTCAGTCCTTGTTACTTTGCCTTTTTGTATGTTGACCAAGGCGCATTTTTCTGTTCCAAACACCACCTTGGTATCCCCAGATACAATCCTTACAGTCTGGATTAGGGTATCCATCTCCTTGATGTTCTTACCATACAGCTTGATGTCGTCCTTTCTTGAGTTGGTACCCACCATCCGTCTTCTGCAGTACTTTTGTCATGGGAATCATGGCTACTACGAAGAGTAGTGGAGACAGCCCAGAGTTGTAAGTGCTGTATTCTAGTTGCACATTGTATTTTTAAGGAAGCTGATGGTGTTTTCCTCTGCTCCATATATTATCAGGCATTCTATTAGCCCCGTGTGCGGCATCATGTCGAAGGCTTTCTTGTAGTCAATCCATGCCATGCTTAGGTTGGTTCTCCTTCTCTTACTATTCTTCATGACCATTTTGTCTATCAGGAGCTGGTCTTTTGTGCCCCTACACTTCCTTCTTCAGCCTTTCTGTTGGTGGGGGATAGTGTTTGTATCCTCTAGGTGGTTGTATAGCCTTTCACTGATGATACCTGTCAGTAGCTTCCACATTATTGGTAGGCAGGTGATAGGCCTGTAGTTACTTGCTATATTTCCCTTGTTCTTCTCTTCCTGTACTACGGATGTTCTCCTTGTGGCCATCCATTTGGGCGCATGGTGGTTTGTGATATTATTATTATTATTATTATTATTATTATTATTATTATTATTATTATTATTATTATTATTATTATTGTATGCGCAATGAAGCTCAATCAGAATATAAAAAGGAAAATTTTTTCGTGATACTAAACGACAAAAGAAAGGAAAAATAACACATGATACATTTTATGGGTAAAATGAAAGGTCATTAGAAAGATATAAAGCAAGCAAAATAGAAATAATTTTGAATCACGATAAGAATTTCCTTAGGTTTTGGAAAAGGAAGGTTGTTATTTTACAAGTTTTTGAGAAATCCGGTCGACAAAGTTTTACATTGCTTCAGTGTCTGCAAATAAATCTTGAAGCATTTCTGTGATGCAAGATTTAATCAACTGCGATGACTTTCACACTTATTTATCGACAAATTTGATCCAGTGCACCTATTACATATATATATATATATATATATATATATATATATATATATATATATATATATATATATATATATATATATATATATATATATATATATATATATATCGGAGGATATTTTTCCCAAGATTTAAATAGCAATGACTAAAATCTTATCTTCTAGATCTCCTCTAGCCAACTATATTTAAAAATTTGGTTTATTGTATACATGTGATATCATTGCACTCACGCACACACCCAGGC
The DNA here is from genome assembly GCF_040412425.1 of Macrobrachium rosenbergii. NCBI lineage: Eukaryota > Metazoa > Arthropoda > Malacostraca > Decapoda > Palaemonidae > Macrobrachium > Macrobrachium rosenbergii. The sequence continues at coordinate 1,154,978 of NC_089773.1, forward strand.
ACACACCCACGCTCATATGCATGCATATATATATGTGTGTATATATATATATATATATATATATATATATATATATATATATATATATATATATATATATACACACATATATATATGCATGGACAAAAGACTGGGTGAAGGTCCCGACCGGTTTCGACATCGTTTCTAAGCCATTGACGAAGTACTGATACTGTGGTAGAAATCACGACATACGAGTACAGTATATGCTAAGGTGACAATACTGACGAACATACTGTACAAACCGTAGAAGACTAAAAATCCGCACCTAAAAGGTGTCAGAGGGGAGGGGCGACAAGACTCATTAGTGCTAGGGTTCGGTACTATGTTTACAAACATGATAATCCTTTTTCCATACATATCTACAGCCTTTCTTGATCCTTTTCCCATACATATCTACAACCTTTCTTAAAATTTAAACGTTTTACAAATTTGTTTTGAAATTTTATATACATGCCTTGACTTATATTCATGTACTGACCCATAACTTTCTTTTGTAAAACTGGACTCAATGAAATTTATTTCCAGTAAAACTAGACTCAGTGATATTTGTTTCCAGTAAAACTAGACCCAGTGAAATTTATTTCCAGTAAAACTAGACTCAATGATATCCAGTAAAACTAGACTCAGTGATATTTATTTCCAGTAAAACTAGACCCAATGAAATTTATTTCCAGTAAAACTAGACTCAATGATATTTATTTCCAGTGCATTATTAGAATAAGATATCCTTTTTACCCCTGCCCAGTTGATTGCACGATTGTCCTCACTAGCATGTACAAAAATTCCTCTGATCATTTTTTATTTTGTTCTATTCTCTCTTCCAGTCGTTCCACATCCTTTAGTAGTTGGTGAGAATTCTGTGTATGTTTATCTTTCTTTGCTTTTGTTTTAAAATTCTTCTACTTTAACTCCAGAATTCTTAAGGAGATGGAGATATCTTTCATTATATTATTATTATTATTATTATTATTATTATTATTATTATTATTATTATTATTATTATTATTATTATTATTATTATTATTATTATTATTATTATTATTATTATTATTATTATTATTATATAGCAGTACAAGGAAATTTTTATTTTTTTGTATGGTTCTCCTTTTGTTTTGAAAAGTCTATTTTGCCGCCTCTAAATGCATTGTCAGGACTTTTCAATATCTTGCCTTCTTTCTAATCTATTGCATCGTCGGTGTATTCAGGAATGTGTGTGTGTGTGTGTGTGTGTGTGTGTGTGTGTTTGTGTGTGTGTTTTAACAATCTGCCTTATACTACCAGAAGTCAATCGATTTGTTTCAAAGTCTTGTAACTTTGATTAAATGAAATCTAGTGAACGCTTACCGTGGATTTGTGATCCTTACCAAGTACTTCCTGCAACTTACATTAGGTGCAATATAATTAATGTAAACTTCGATTTTTTCTATTTTGTTATTAACCGGATATTTTTCAGATCCGTAAAAAAAACAAAACGGCGTAAGAGATCTGTTTGCATCCTGTAAAGTAGGTACATGGTGCAATTTCTTTATAGATAAATTATGGACACGTATTTTGTAATTATTAATTACTCCTGTCTGGATGAGAAACATTATTAACCTGCAATCTGCAGCTGTTCGTTGAATAAGAAACCTGACTAAAATGGAATTCAGAATTCCTCGGGGAATTATAAAATGGAGAAAACCAGCATTCATGAATTCTGCATTGAACGAGTAACGGGAATATTAAGGCACTTTTGATATCAGTGTCATGAAGTTAGCAAAGGGACCCTATGAAGGAAGATTTATAACAACAAAAAATTATGATAGAATTGATATATAACTCAAGACAAGTATATTTCAATTGTTTTTCTTTTTTGAGAAATGGAATACGCTGAAATACGTCAGGACAGAATTGCACAGATGCACAGAACTGTTCACATGGAGGCGATATCAGTGTGTAACGGTATGTTCGTTAGGAAAAATGTCCCCGATAATTATCCCAGCGTCCACAGCTAGAATTAAATTGACAGCAGTTTTCAAATTATTTACCGTAATTCAATCATCATTTAGAATAGTAATATTAGTAATATGACACTTACAATTATCCGTGTCACGATATACAGTAAATCCATTTCCGTTCAGTGAGTGATGCGTCACAAGTCAATACAGACAAAATAAGGTTCTTGGGATTTCCCAAATAGTGACCCCCACGGGTTTTTACCCGGTGGGGTATCCACCTTTGCGGCGTGTTTAGCACAAGCCCGTTGGGGATGACCGTAAAAACACAAACAAAAGACTGTAAATATCATAAAGATAATAACCTCCAAGATATATTAGTCCAAGATAACGACCCCCGAAAACCCTTGGGGTCACTAAAGACCACTGTGAATATCACAAAGATAATGACCCCCAAGAAATATTAGACCTAGGTAACGACCCCCGAAAACCCCTGGGGGTCACTATGTAGGAAAGATCCGATTCTTGTTTAAGCAACAATGTGAGCACAGAAAGAGACAAGCCAGACGGTCCTAGGCAGCAGCAAGAACAAAAAAGCAAATTGCAAGAAGGAGGAGCGAGCCTCGTCTACGCCAGCTGACGACGGCCCAGGAATACTTAAGTCTCCCCCGCACGTTTTCTTCTGAACGACGCAACGGCAAAAGTTTGATTCCTGTTTTCGCTTCTTTTATAACTTCTGGTACCCGGGAATATCTATCTCTTCGTCTCTTTTTTTTTTTATGGTGATGCCGTCTTAGGAGTTAAAAAAGAATCATATATATATACAGTATATATATATATGTGTGTATATATATATATATATATATATATATATATATATATATATATATATATATATATATGTATATATATATATATATATATTTATATAAATATATAGTATATATATAATGTGTGCTGATGTAAATGAAGTGGAGAGAGAAGTACATCTAGACAGATTAATATTTCGTGTTTACTGATAACTATAACAATGATAACTCACTGTTCAGAGATATGGAAAACAATATTAAATCCATCCATGTTGGCATATTAGAAATATCGTGAATATATCGCAGTATTTCGTTTGATAAGAAAATCTATATTGACCTATAAATGATAAGGTGCAAAATTCAGTGCTAAATGCATCGATACACTACTGAAGATTTATAAGTTCATCCCACTAATCCACAGAAGCACATCAGCTGTGGCAAATGAAACCAGAACAGGGAACTTTTTACTAGGAAAATGAGACACTTCTCTAACTAAAGTCGATCTGGAGCGAGTGCCAAGATTGCACGTGGGCTACAGCATGACAGGTACATCATAAAGTGCATCTTCGTCGAATGGATATAAATTTTAGTAATCTATATATTACAAGTGTCTGACTTCACCACGTCTGTATACCAATTTCAGATGCTGAAGTAGTTCCTCACGGTCATAAACCCAACGGGAGTATGATATTGTCAGTAAAAGACTCTACAATGGCAGTCATATTTACTAACCACTGATCATAACAGTCTTTCATAATAATAATAATAATAATAATAATAATAATAATAATAATAATAATAATAATAGAGTTCTTGCATATTGGCCCAAATGGCCGTTTCTTACCAGTGAAAGAGAGTTATTCCCTAAAGCAGTAGACACCAACGACTAGTACTATGTAAGATACCACAATTCACACAACCCCACGACGATTCTTCTCCTTGCATGCAAAACCGATGTCCAAATTATCACCGGAATCTTATTAGTAATTGCATGGATTGAGTTATATCAAGATAGCAAGTTTTAGGAAAAGTATAGAACAGTGGTTCTCAACCAGGGGGGAATTGCAGAGTTTTTTTTTTTTGGGGGGGGGGGAAATGTGACCACAGATTGGCAGGCTCAAACTGACTCTAGGGCCACACAAAACGCAGTGCGTCGGTCCGCACTACTGGGAGGTCACGCCGAGCTTTCTCTCCACTAGCTTGTGTTTGTGCTGGTGTTTTGTTGCATATTATTTGGAATGCACCTTTTGAGGCAGACAATTTTGGAGAGGGGCGGGTTTGGGGATGGCATTCTGACATATGGTGAGAGGGTGCATGGGGCAAAAGAGGTTGAGAACCATTGATATAGAGCATCCTTAACTGAGTGAAGATTGGGATAACAGGCACTTAAGGGTAGACGATTTCATGTTGATGATAAACCTATTCAGAAAGTTTTACTGAAATAAGCTCAACATAGAATTAGATTAATCTGGCGTTGTGCTGTCTTGGGCTCTGGTTCATGTGGACGGTCAGTAAAGTTCTAGAGTCTTTCTGATAATGGCCACAAATGATAGAAAATTATAAACAAATTAGAATATTAAATTTGAATACAGTGAATTCTTAGAATTCATTCTTGCTTTTCAAATAGTCATCGTCGTACCTAATGGTAATTTAAAAATTGCCAGAATGTCTTGCCAATATGCAGGAGTTGTAAGCGATACTAGTGTCCTACTCTTAAGAATTTACTAGTTAATAACAGTAATAATTTAACTTGTTATTATATCATATTACACTGTGTATCTTCACAGTATATGGTATTTACCAGTCACTCCAGCTAATACTGTTAAAATTAACAGCTGTAACATATTCATGAAATGTCTATGTCAGATACTCTCATGACAAGCAAGACTGAAAAGTACTCAAGAATGGATAGTTGTGGTAAGGAAAAATTTGCAGTTAGCAGTCAGTGATGAAAACAGTGGAAGACAAGTCTGAAGTTCTTTGGTAGCTGTAATAAACAATCGCCCATTTTAGAGTTAGTGTCCCCTGATAGGACAATGTTATTAGAATCTGTTCATTCATTTTAAATCTATATAAGATATTTATTGATAAATTGAAAACAACTAAATATAAGAATCATGACAAAAATAATGAAAATGACATTGAATGCGGGGCATGCTAATGACTCTTAACTATGCTTTCATAACACCATGAATTGAGCAACGAATTCCTGAAGGTTTATCAAAGTTATAATTCACAATCCGTAACTAATTGTACTCACTGTTCAGGTGATTCAGGCTCGCTTGAATTTTGAAAATATGGCTTACATAGACATTGATAATGGGATATTATGTAATGACTTTATAGTCATGTTAACTTGTCTTTTGCATTCATCTTAGCTTAAACCAGACGTATGATGTTCACAGACACAAGTGAGAATGACTCATAGCTGCAAACGAATCTTAATAAGCAGGATTCATTTCTGAGTATTTACTAATTGGCCTTTGCAGCAACGCCATTTTATTGGCACCCAGGGAAGTAATGGTGCATATTTTACCTGTGTTTGTCTTAAATTTGCATGTATTGTTCAGACCATGCTGGCCAGGCAGTGGTAATATTGAAGAAATAGAAACGAACGCTCGACCCAGCATGCTTTGTGAAATTTCATATTGTGATATGAATTCTTCTGAGAATGATTCTCTTGTGTGATGAGAGTAGTAGGTATCATTGCACGTCAAGTGCGCCAGATATCTGAAAATAGAGCAAGCTCGTCATTGAAACTACACAATTCCCTATAGCATGTTTTCTTGAGAGATTCTGTCTTTTAACATGGTTTAACTTCTAAGAACACAAGTACAATCAGCAGATTCCCCTTAATAACGTAGTAGTGTAACTGAACTAAGAGTTAACGTATGCACAATACATAGAGTAATTCACCCTTATGTACACTTGTTTGTTTGTGTTGTGACATATTGCTGTGCTGCCCAAAGCTACTATTTTACAAAAATAGCACCCGGTTGTAGGTAACCAACTCATAAGGAGGCCACACAGAAACTGTGAATTTTATTTAGGGGTCATTATTATTTTTCCCCAGTGACACAGATTATTCTCCGCTTATGTAGTCATTCTTCGTACTTTTACTAGAACGTTGTTGTGAAAGGAAATCTGAAGTTTCCTACTTTGTCCTAGGAAATATATCTAATGATTCAGACATTGCCTCGCCATCAGTCGGTCTCAGGGCATGTGGGTCTGGAGTGTTTTGCAGGTATTACAAATAGATGAAAATCTTGGGGCCACTAGCTCTTCACATTGCCAGAGGAACCTCCACTCAGTTCATATAGAACATCCTCAGAGACCACTCGTCTATAAGTTCGCTGAACACTCTAAGTGCCAGTTGAAAGTGACTTCACTGAACACTCCAAATGCCAGTTGAAATTTGTTTCAAGAACACCCTAAATACAAGATGAAAGTGATTTCACTGAACACTCCAAAGGCAAGTTGAAAATGGTGTCACTGAACACTAATTGCAAGTTGAAAGTGATGTCACTGAACACTCCAAATGCAAGTTAAAAATGGTGTCACTGAACACTCCAAATGCAAGATGAAAGCGATTTCACTGAACACTCCAAATGCAAGTTGAAAGTGATTTCACTGAACACTCCAAATACAAGTTACAAATCATAAAGCACATGGTAAGAAAATTCGATGAAAGGCGCAGACATCTGTGAATGTAGGATATTCTCCCGTTTCAGTTTCATCAGAATTGTGAGTAAACTTCCTCCCTTTAGAAGTCGTATCTGTTTCCTCAGGTGTTACGACCTGCCCTTTTCCCGTCCAATTTTCTATCTCTCTCTTCTTTTAGACCCGAACTGCCTTCGCCATCGGGCTGGGCATGAAATATGGAATTTTTCATACGAAAATCAGCCATGTCTTACAAGACAAACAGTGGCGGAGCGCGGGAGATGACGGAATACATAATACAGGCTCCATTAAGGAGACTCCTCTGAGAGAGAGAGAGAGAGAGAGAGAGAGAGAGAGAGAGAGAGAGAGAGAGAGAGATTATAAAAAGGGTAAAAAATCACATAGAAAGAAAGAGAACGACAGCGAGTGAGGAGTGAACGTATATAAAATAAAGATGTGAAATGGATATGGAAATATAAAGAATCAGATTGTTATATAAACAGTGGGAATATATATATATATATATATATATATATATATATATATATATATATATATATACATATATATATATATGTATACACACATATATATATATATATATATATATATATATATATATATATATATATATATATATATATATATATATATATATATATATATATATAACACACTTAGAGGAGGGGAAAGGAGAACGCAAACAAGAATCTTGATGTGGAAGTTGAAAGAGAAGCAGAAAGCGAAAAAGAGAGAGAGAGGGAATAGAATCACGATATGGATGTGAAAAGGGCTTTCCCTAAACAACCCACCCAGCAGCGCCCCTGACCCCCGCCTCCCCCCCACCCTTCCTATTTCATTTCCACCCTCCCCTCACACCCCATAAAACCTGGAGTGAAGCCAAGTGCAGACATCCCCATCTCCTTTATTTGCACTCAAGTGGAAATTCTGAGAGAGAGAGATGGCCATTTTTCAAATACAAATCAATGGTTTTTAATGGTGTTCGCCTAACGACCGTGACGTAGCCCCCCCTGGGCGATTGGGAGGGAGTTGGGGGGGAGGGGAGGGGTCAGAATGAACGGAAATCGTAGTTTCCTCTCCCCTAGGGTCAGAGTAGGCGATGTAGGGTCATCGGAATGAGTAGAAATATATAGAGTACATAATAACTTTGTAATTTTTCCTTTTAGTTTGTTTATTGTACTTGATGGCTGATATGGCATTATAAATACTTCTGATTGTATTTATATAATGACAGCGATATTAATTAAAAAATAATAAATACGATCATAAAAGTAATTATTAATATTACAGAACTGAGTGTTATGTGACATGAAAAAAGGTTACAGTGACAGCTTACTTTCTGCATTGATAAAAATGATTAATCCCAAAGCGTAATCGGATCAAAACATCATGATTGTCGCGTTCGCAATAGAACGAGTAAAAACCTTTAACAGCAGTAGTAAGTACTCAAATCAGTGGATTATTTTCTTGGATATTTGGAAACAGGTGAAACTAAACATTTTGATAACGTTCCTGATGACAAATTGCACCGGTGTCAATCAGTGCAGTTGTAAAAGTTGTCTAGAATAATGTTTACAACCGAAAAATATGTTTGTTTATTGAACAGAAACATCGTGATCCAGATTGTTTCATTATAATTACCTGTAATAAAATCTGGGAGGATCTGATCTTGTTTTTCCTCCCCGGGTGACAGTAGGGGAGACATGACACAGCCACTCACCTCCTGCAAATCGGTTTGTCCTCCCCGTTTGGGGGCGGGGTAGGTAGGTAGTCATCCATCCCCTCCTGCAAACCTGTTTGTCTGGCCCAGGTGGGGCGGGGTAGATAGGGGAACAGGGGGGAGGGAAGGGAGACATCCATCTTCCTCCTGCAAACCTGTTTGTCCACCCCAGGTGGGGGCAGGGTAGATAGGGGAGCAGTAGGGTAGGGGGAGACATTTTGTATTTTTTGCAGATACTCCAGTCTTCCATTTTAGGGCAATATTGGACTCGTGAAACACTAATGCACAAGTTACTGCAGTTTCAGAATGATTCTTCAATGCTTTCCAAGAGTATTTAGGGGGTCCCATTTGTAGTATCCAGCTCTTGGCCTTCGACCCAAATTGTATATGCTGTTTTATTCTACAGCAGACTGTCTTGTGTTGTCATAACGACTGCGAATGCACCGGTCTCATTAGCAATGACGGCACCATTCAAACAGTTTTTTTTTTTTTTTCGCAGGTGTTCAGCACTTGTAATCATCAAAGCCATTTTATCTGGGTATAATATTCCTGACTAATTTCTGAAACTTTGTGCTCATAAACATATACTGTGACTGATAAACTGTTTATATGTTCATATATTTGTTTGTTTGCTTATTTATTCAATACATTATATATGTATTTTCATATACTTCTCTTCTCTTGACGTTAATGGATGTTTTTTTAGTTTTCTGCCCGCCCTCAGATCTTAAAAACTACTGAGGCTAGAGGGCTGCAAACTGATATGTTGATCTTCCACCCTACAATCTTCAAACACACCAAATTGCAGTCCTCAAGCTTCAGTAGTTTTTATTCTATTTAAGGTTAAAGTTAGCTATAATCGTGCTTCTGGCAACGATACAGGATAGGCCACCACCAGGCCGTGGTTAAAGTTTCATGGGCGGCGGCTCATACAGCATTATACCGAGACCACCGAAAGACAGACCTATTTTCGTTGGCCTTAATTATACGCTGTAGCGGCTGTACAGAAAACTCGATTGCGCCAAAGAAACTTCGGCTCTTTTTATATTTTTTTTTCTCGTTATTCAGCGAAAGCTTTTTTTGGCAAGTTACTGACCCTTCTGGGCTTTTTACACATGAATGACTACGCCTTGTTCGTAGTAATAATAATAGTAATAATAATAATATTACTATTATTATTAATAATAATAATAGTATTATTATTAATGATAGTATTATTATTAATAATAATAATAATAATAATAATAATAATAATAATAATAATAATAATAATAATAATAATAATAATAATAATAATAATAATAATGCCTGTAGACAGAATAGCAATTGAGTCCTTGATAATATTATTAACACTAAACAAAGGAACCGCTTGATCCTTTTCGGTTAGGTTACCTCAGGTTAAGCTGTCATAAAATGACATTGATAATTGAAAAATAAATATTCCATAGAAATAAAAATATTCACCTTCGTCACAAAATTTGCCATGAGATTAACAGAATTAAAAATCAACAAAAAAGTAAATTTGTTTTAGCGAATGTGTTGTCACTCTGAGTTATTTATTGAATTAAGTTCATTAATCGACGTGTATATTAAATATATTGATTATAATTAATATACAAACGAAAGAGAGTAAAATGACTAGAGATACCATCATTTTTATTACATGCATATATATTATCATATACATATATTACTTATATATATATATATATATATATATATATATATATATATATATATATATATATATATATATATATATATGTGTGTGTGTGTGTGTGTGTGTGTGTTTGTGTGGGTGTGTGCCTGTGCCTTTGAATATTTTTAGGACGATAAATTGTTACAGGAATGCCATAATGTTTTCAGGTTTGGAAGGTCAACTATGTGTCGCCAGTTGATGGAAATAAATTCGATCTATAAGTCAATTAATCTGTCAAAGGCTGTTTAAATCCAGTGTTTATGGATTCTGCTTTAGATCTTAGGGATTGTGCTTCTCTAATATAAGTATTATATATAGTATTGTCCACCAACGGTATCATTCTGCTTTCCTTTATGGAGACCACAGTACGGCGACTTTGTTTATATAAATCAGTATTTATGCCATTGTTAGTTTTCTGTAAAAGGAAACTATTATAGAGATGGCTATTTGTCTGTCCGTCCGCACTTTTTCTGTCCGGCCTCAGATCTTAAAAACTACCGAGGCTAGAGGGCTGCAAATTGGTATGTTAATCATCCACCCTCCAATCATCAACATACCAAATTGCAGCCCTCTAGCCTCAGTAGTTTCCATTTGATTTAAGGTTAAAGTTAGCCATGATCGTGCGTCTGGCATAGCTGTAGGTGCCAACAACACAGGACACCACCTGGCAATGGCTGAAAGTTTCATGGGCTGCTGCTGAGAGTTTCATGCTGCTGAGAGTTTCATACAGCATATTATGCTATACAGAAAACTCGATTGTGCCGAAGAAACTTCGGCGCACTTTTGAAGTGTTTATATTGGGATGCTAGCCTCATGCCCTTTCCAGTGGAGGTTAAGTGGGTTCCTGTATCAAAGACATCTGGCTTGTCTCATCGGTCACCCAACTGAGTATTGATCAGACTCACTGACCTGCGATTCAACTTTCCTCTGAAATTAAATTTTCCTTGAAACGATAATAACACTAATAATGGTAATAATCTGAATGTGCTCATCAAAAGTTATTTGAAAATTTTAGGTTTTATGCTGTGCAAATTTCGGATTGGAATCTTTACTTCTATTCTTTTCAGAATGGTAATGGACTCGATTTATACGAAGTCCTGGATGATGATAACCGTGAGAGAGAGAGAGAGAGAGAGAGAGAGAGAGAGAGAGAGAGAGAGAGAGAGAGAGAGAGAGAGAGCATCTGTGAATTTCAGTTATGTGTTAAATATGGCCATTATGAAAGAACGGAGAGACAGACAGAGAGAGAGAGAGAGAGAGAGAGAGAGAGAGAGCATTTGCATTGATAGAACAGAGAGAGAGAGTTATGTTTAAAATGTGGCCATTATGATAGAACAGAGAGAGAGAGAGAATCGGTGAATTTCAGTTCTGTGTTAAATATGGTCATCATGTAAGAACAGAGAGAGAGAGAGAGAGAGAGAGAGAGAGAGAGAGAGAGAGAGAGCATCTGTGAATGTCAGCTATGTGTGTGTGTTAAATATGGCCATTATGAAAGAACGGAGAGAGAGAGAGAGAGAGAGAGAGAGAGAGAGAGAGAGAGAGAGAGAGAGAGAGAGAGAGAGAGAGAGAGAGAGGATTGAGTTTGAATACCTTAGACACCAACACAAGTGAAGGGAATAGATGTTGGTAGACACAGAAAGAGAGGAGCCGTAGCATTTCAAAGACTAAACGAAAGTATGAGATACCCAAAATAAAATAAATAAAAAAAAGAATCCGAAAAAGACTGAGCGTTGAGAGTGAACGCTGAAACTAAACGCTGAAACTGGGGTGGGGAGGAAATTGTTCTCAGCAGAGGACGCAAACTGGGAGAGAGTGGAATGGGACGAGCGAAATAGCTGTAATTAAAACTAGAACTTGAAAAATGAGATCTATGCAAATGGAGTTATAACTCGGAGAGTTAGAATGAGATTTCGCTGAAGAGGGGACACAATGACCGGCTCAAACGTCCCTCCTCCCCTCCCCTCACCCCTCCCCCCTACCCCGAGTTTTCGAATATCAGAATGGAAATGGATTAATCGTGTAAGCGGAGTCTGAAGTGCAGGAAAAACTGACTTTTGACGGGAAGGTGTCGAAGGTGGTGGGCGTGGGCGTTTGCTTGGATGTGCGCCCGTTTTCAGTCGGGACAATGGCAATGAAAGCAGCACCAGTAATAATGATAATCATTATGTGATAATGCATGTTTTTAATGCGAGAAGATCATTAGCAAGTAGCAAATATTCGTACACACATTCAGAGGGAGTTGTACTTATAGCTAAACACGCAGAATTGTACAGCTATGTGATCTGAGGAGTCCAAAAAAATTTAATTAGTACTAATAATTCTCTCTCTCTCTCTCTCTCTCTCTCTCTCTCTCTCTCTCTCTCTCTCTCTCTCTCAATACCTTATATAGCTTTGTGATCTGAAGTCCAAAAAAATTTAATTAGTAATAATTCTCTCTCTCTCTCTCTCTCTCTCTCTCTCTCTCTCTCTCTCTCTCTCTCTCTCTCTCTCTCAATGCCTTATAAAGCTATGTGATCTGAACATTCCAAAAAAATTTAATTAGTAGTAATAATTCTCTCTCTCTCTCTCTCTCTCTCTCTCTCTCTCTCTCTCTCTCTCTCTCTCTCTCTCTCTCTCTCTCAATACCTTATGCAGGTATGTGATCTTAACATTCCAAAAAAATTAAATTCGATGTAATACCCTTCTCTCTCTCTCTCTCTCTCTCTCTCTCTCTCTCTCTCTCTCTCTCTCTCTCTCTCTGTCCATAAAATCCGCTGAGAACGGACGTTATAATTTGTTTGCGAAGCAAACGTAGCCAGGAAGCGCTCTCTTAATTTGGAGCCGAGGAGATAATCACAGTAACAATGGAGGCGTGTCAGGAAGCAGCTTGCCTGGACCACTCTCATGAATTCAGGCGGAAATGCTCCCGTAGGTGGGTAGCGCTGTCAGTGCACCTCATGCGTTGCACTGTAGGCATTACTCAAGGTTCTTTGCAGGGTCCCTTCCTCAGGCCCCTGGCTGCAACCCCTTTCATTTCTTTTACTATACCTCTGTTCATATTCTCTTTCTTCTCTCTTACTTTCCACCTCCTCCTAACAGTTGTTTGATAATGCAACTGCAAAAGGTTTTACTCCTGTTACACCTTTCAAACCTTTCTACTCTCAATTTCCGTTTCAGCGCTGAATGACCTTATTAGGTCCCAGCGCTTGGTCTTGGGCCAAAATTCTATAATCCATTCCAGGAGGAGATGCAGCAGATGGTAATGGGAACACAGGTAGGGAACAGAGTGTCAAGGAAATGGGAGACAAAGGGGAAAACTTAAAAAAACAAATATTAATATTCATTGATGATAATTTGAAAGAAATGAAATGTAGGTAGGAGGAGGAGTAAAGGCAGAACAATATCTGGCAAATATACGAATATATGCACAGCAAAAAAATTGATGATAGCTTATTGATAGCAAAAGTAATCTGTGCCTTTTAATGAGCACAAATCAACTAAAATAAATTACGAGAATTTGGACATAAGTCAAGCGAGATCGTGACAAATAAGGAAGAAATAATACATTAAATAACGGTAACATAAACGTAAGGAAGTGAGCAAAAAAGTTATTATAAGTACCAGCCACATCAAACTGGTTTTGTTTAGCTTACTGTAAAAGAAAACTATTATTGTGTCGGCTTTGTCAGTCCGTCCGCACTTTTTCTGTCCGCCCTCAGCTCTTAAAAACCTCTGAGGCTAGAGAGTTGCAATTGTATGTTGATCATCCACCGTCCAATCATCAAACAAACCAAATTGCAGCCCTCTAGCCTCCTCAGTAGATTTTATTTTATTTAAGGTTAAAGTTAGTCATAATCGTGCTTCTGGCAACGATATAGGATAGGCCACTGCCGGGCCGTGGTTCAAATTTCATGGACCGCGGCTCATACGGCAGATAGGTCTATTTCCGGTGGCCTTGATTGTACGCTGTAGTAGCTGTACAGAAAACCCGATTGCGCCGAAGAAACTTCGACGCATTTTTAACCTGTTTCAATTATTATAAATTCTGGAAGAGGTGCAGCCGGTAAAGCAAAAGTTATTGCAAACAGAAAGTGGTAGACAATCGTTGATATCATGTCAGTAGGAATCAACTTTTTGCTCTTCTAGATTCAAATATACTGACCATTATATATAAACAAATATAATAATAGTATTAAATAATTGCACACGAGAAGAAGAAAATGCTTTCGTTATTAAGACAGTTTTCATCAAGTAGTTGCTCAGTTTCTTATGCCTTGTTAATATGTACTAATAAGATGTTATTGTAAACAAATTCATTGTCACTTCGTGCTCGCAAATGCTTCAGAAAAAACGCGCACACACACACACACACACACACACACACACACACACACACACATATATATATATATATATATATATATATATATATATATATATATATATATATATATATATATATATATATATATATATATATATATATATATATATATATATATATATATATATTTATATTTATATATATATACAGTATATGTATGTGTATCTATACAATATATATATATATATATATATATATATATATATATATATATATATATATATATATATATATATATATATATATATAATCACACTGCTTATTATTTAACTCATAAAAATATTTAAAAAAGAGCGAATTACACTTTACCTAGAATTTACAGTATAAGTTACTATGAACTAGGAAAAAATATGAAAAAAATTTAATACCTAAAATAATCATTAATTTATTACTGTTCTTATTTGGGGACAAGTTTCACAGAATAGGGTATCTGAGTAATGACAAGAGAAACAAGTATAAAATGCGCCGAAGTTTCTTCGGCGCAATCGAGTTTTCTGCACAGCCGCCTCAGCGTATAATCAATGCCACCGAAAATAGATCTATCTTTCGGTGGTCTCGGTATAATGCTGTATGAGCCGCGGCCCACGAAACTTTAACCATGGCCCGGTAGTGGCCTATTTTATACCGTTGACAGACGGCACGATTATGGCTAACTTTAACCTTGAATGAAATAAAAACTACTGAGGCTAGAGGGCTGCAATTTGGTATGTTTGATGACTGGAGGGTGAGTGATCAATACCCCAATTTGCAGCCCTCTAGCCTCAGTAGGTTTTAAGATCTGAGGGCGGAAAGAAAAAGTACGGATAGAAAAAAATGCGGACAGAATAAAGTGCGGACGGACAGACAAAGCCTCCACAATAGTTTTCTTTTACAGGAAACTAAAACCTAGAGAATGGATAGCAAGCGATAAATCAGCAGAAATATAAGTGAGAGATATTAAGGCAACGGTGTTTGAAATATAAACAGCATAAAACCCACTGACTCATTCATTTACGGAACAAACAAAAAAATAACGGGAAGTAATGCCGAATTCTGCTTCAGTCTTTTTGGTAAAACGCTCGTAAACAGAGCCCCCCACCCAAAAAAAAAAAGAATCATTTGAACACCAGTGATAACATGCAATGCGTTCAATAGAACCTTACGAAACAGAAAAACACGACGGGGATAACTGAAATACTTTTCTTTGACCCCATCCATTGAAACTTTCATCAAAGTGACGGAATAAGAAGGGAAGGGAATAGCGATGGCCATTTCTGCTTTAGCACGTTCGACAAACCCACCGAAAACAGGGCGAAACAAATGGAAATAACGACGGGAGGAAAGTCATAATGCAAGCGGTTAATCCAATCACTTGATACTCGCAGCAGGCATTACTATGCATGGAAAATATGACCAAAATGTCATCATAGACTATTTTATTTTTTTTGTATTTTTCCCTGTCATTTATTTATTCAGAGGCACTCTTCGGCTGAAAATGAAATTACGGCCCTGTCTAGTTACCATAATACAAATGTGTCACCGCCGAAAACCCGAGGCGCCGACGGAGACGGCAAGATTTATACCGACTCAAAAATATGATAAAAGGTTTGTTTGAATATAATAAATCAAATATAGCAGCGCCTCCTCCCCCTCCTCCTCCTCCTCCTCCTCCTCCTCCTCCTCCAACTACTACTACATGGGTGTGGGTATGCCCTCTTCATCCCTCACCCTGGCCCCCCCCTTCTCCAATGCCCTCATACCCTCCCCATCGCCCAAAAAAGAGAAAAAAAGGGAAAAAATAAAATTCTGAAAGGTGCATACTGACAAGTTCCCAGGACCCGGAGGAGGGAAAACGACCCCAAAGTGCCCCCCGCATAAAGGCCACTATGCCTTGTGGCGAATGGTATTATCACCTTTAGCTACTCCAATAGTTCAGGATGGTTTCGGATCGAGGTAGTGGCAGCAGCAGCAGCAGCAGCAGCAGCAGCAGCAGCAGAGAGGCAGCAGCAGAGAGGCAGCAGCCGGGACCCACCCTAAACTATAACCCCCTAAGCCTCTACCATCCCCCCCCCTCTCTCCCCTCCCAACCGTACCTACTCCTCTCCATTCGCTATCCAACACACCCATCCATCCCTTGCCTATCTCATCCCCAACCCATTGCTCTCTCTCTCTCTCTCTCTCTCTCTCTCTCTCTCTCTCTCTCTCTCTCACATACATATACCCCTTGCCCCATTTTGCCTTCACGAACCCCCTACTGGATCCCTATCCGGGGGCGGCATCCCCCCCCTCCCTCCCCCCTAGCAAGGGCGATCGCGAAAGGCTGACAAAATCCAGGCTAATCTGCACTGCATATAGGAAGTGTGTTATGAAAGCCGGCTCACGCACCTTACAGCACAAGGTTTCCTGAAATTACTGGGACACGGAGAAAGTGCCAAATCCCCTTTACTCATCCCCCTCCCCTCCCCTTCCTTCCCCTCCTCCTCTCCCCGACTAGGCGCATATATCTATACCTTTTGTGATAACACCGAACTATAAAAGTTCTTCGTGGAATATAATCGTTGCGATTCTTACGAGGAATTGAGTTCTCTGAAGGAAATTTTTAACGGTAGTTAACTGTTTAGACAGTTTTACAATACCCCGAAGATATATACATTTAAATTTAAGCAAAGCAAAACGCGTATTTTTGTTAGGATAATATTAATATTCTTTTGTGAGCATACGATAAACGTTATCTATTTTTCTAATGTTATTGTAGGAGGTTGGAAGTATCTCTAAGGCTGACACACTTGAAGCCTGATAAAAAACAAACAAAAAGGAAAAAGGAGAGATTCATAAAACTAAGAGACATTTTTGTTTTACAGAAGGTTAAAACTCAAAGCAATATTTTATTTTGGTAAATTTTGTATATCTTAAAGAAATCTATTTAAACTTGTAGGATAGCACGAAAGTTCAGTTTCCAAAGAAAAATATTCAGTGCACAAGAAGATATGAAGGTTAGAAAATGCAAAATAAATTAATATTTAAATACATAATAGAATTATTATTTCCAAAGTGCCTTTAGAAAATAACATCAAAGGTAAAGTTCCTGAAAAAAGCTATATTTTTAGTGTAATGTAATATTTGATTTGTTTTTTTATTAAGCTAATGCAAGTAAGTACTGTATATTTCGAGGGCATACATCTTCAAGTATATGAAAAAAAAATTTATTTCGCTTATAAATATATTTTATTAGAAAGAAAGGTTCCGTAATAATGGAATTTTTCTCTTATCTCTGGGCGAGTGTTCCTTCCGATTAAGGAATCATGGTATTTCTTTAAAAAAAATTGTCCAGTGATATTTCAAATTTTGCTAAATCTGTTTTAGGAGGACTAAAATTTGTTTTAGGAAGACTAAATCTGTTTTAGGAAGACTAAGATGTTTTAAGAAGACTAAAATCTATTTTAGGAAGACTTGAATCTTTTTATGAAGACTGAAATCAGTTTTAGGAAGACTAAAATCTGTTGTAGGAAGGCTAAAATCTGGTTTAGGAAGACTTAAATCTTTTTATGAAGACTGAAATCTGTTTTGGGAAGACTAAAATCTGTTTTAAGACGACAAAATCTGTTTTGGGAAGACTGAAATCTTTTTATGAAGACTGAAATTTGTTTTAGGAAGACTAAAATCTTTTTTAGGAATACCAAAATCTGTTTTAGGAAAACTAAAATCTCTTTTAGGAAGACTTAAATCTGTTTTAGGAAGACTAAAACTGTTTTAGGAAGACCAAAATCTGTTTTAGGAAAACTAAAATCTCTTTTAGAAAGATTAATTTCTGTTTTAGGAAGACTAAAATCTGTTTTAGGAAGACTGAAACCTGTTTTAGGAAGACTAAAATCTGTTTTAGGAAGACTGAAATCTGTTTTAGGAAGACTAAACTCTGTTTAAGACTGTTTTAAAATGAAAACTGTTTTAGTAAGACTAAAATCTGTTTTAAGAGGACTTAAACATTTTTGTGAAGACTAAAATCTGTTTCAGGAAGACTAAAATCTCTTTTAGGAAGACTAAAATCTCTTTTAGGAAGACTGAAATCTGTTTTAGGAAGACTAAAATCTGTTTAAGGAAAACTAATCTGTTTTAGGAAGACTGAAATCTCTTTTAGGAAGACTAAACTCTGTTTAGGAAGATAAAATTCTGTTTTAGGAAGACTGAAAACTGTTTTAGGAAGACTGAAATCTGTTTTAGGAAGGCTGAAATCTGTTTTAGGAAGACTAAAATTCTGTTTTAGGAAGCCTAAAATCTGTTTTATGAAGACTAAAATTTGTTTAGGAAGACCAAAATCTGTTTTAGGAAGACTAAAATCTCTTTTAGGAAGACTGAAATCTGTTTTAGGAAAACTAAAATCTCTTTTAGGAAGGTGAAATATGTTTTAGGAAGACTGAAATCTTTTTTAGGAAAACTGAAATCTGTTTTAGGAAGATTAAAACTCTGCTTAAGAAGACTAAAATCTGTTTTAGGAAGACTCAAATCTATTTTAGGAAGACCAAAATCTGTTTTAGGAAAACTAAATATCTTTTATAAAGACTAAAATCTGTTGTAGGAAAACTGAAATCTGTTTTAGGAAAACTAAAATCTGTTTTAGGAAGACTGAAATCTGTTTTAGGAAGACTAAAATCTGTTTTAGGCAGACTGAAATCTCTTTAAGGAAGACTAAAATCTGTTTTATGAAGAACAAAATCTGTTTTAGGAAAACTAAAATCTCTTTTAGGAAGACTGAAATATGTTTTAGGAAGACAGAAATCTGTTATAGGAAGACTGAAATCTGTTTTAGGAAGACTGAAATCTGTTTGAAGAAGACTGAAATCTGTTTTAGGAAGACTGATAGAGAACTGATTACATATTGTATTCATAGATTTGTTTAAAGATGACGACAATTGTCATTAGGTAAATTTAACCTGGGAAAACACTAGGGAAAATATCGTAAGAATGGATGAAGTTCTTTGATAAATTAATTATCATTCAACAACATAAATTTAAGATTCCAATTTTTATTGTATTCGAAGATATTTCGAAAGCCTAAAAAAAAACATAACTAAAAAATGCGCCGAGGTTTCTTCGGCCTAATCGAGTTTTCTGTATAGCGTGTAATCAAGGCCACTGAAAATAGATCTATCCTTCGGTGATCGCGGTATAATGCTGTATGAGGTGCTGTCCATGAAACTTTAATCACGGCCGGTGGTGGCCTATCTTATATCGTTGCCAGAAGCACGATTAAGCTATGGCCAACTTTAACCTTAAATAAAATAAAAACTACTGAGGCTAGAGGGCTGCAATTTGGTATGTTTGATGATTAGAGGGTGGATGATCAACATACCAATTTGCACCCCTCTGGCCTCAGTAGTTTTTAAGATCGGAGGGCGGACAGACAGACAAAGCAGGCACAATAGTTCTCTTTTACAGAAAACTAAAACTCCATTACTCCCAACTTGAATTTTCTTAAGGAAAGTGGTACGGCTTTAGTGTACATAAATGTTAATTCAGATTTTGAGAATTACTGCTAAATTATTTTGACGAAGTTCTTTATATATCGAAGGCGTATGAGAAAGCAAGACCTCGGCACTGGCAAACTTATATTTACCCGTTGACTTCTAAGTATGACCCTGACCTTGACCTTATTTTGGACATCTGCAACATTCGAGGAGTGTAGAAGTGGAGACGGATGTTGGATGTGAATGGATGAAAAAGATTGAAGCTGTGGAGAAGATTTGCTTGCATAGGACACTTGGTAGAAGACGAATAGAAAGGTATGAAAGATGTGAAGATGCCAAGTAATAGTGAAAAACTTAACATAGATGAAAAGATTGGTTTGAGATGGCTCGGCCATGTGAAAAGAATAGGAAGTATGAATGCTATAGTGACCATTATTTTTTTATTTACCTGGAGCAGTCTCCAATTGTGGGAAGCGACCTTATATATATATATATATATATATATATATATATATATATATATATATATATATATATATATATATATATATATATATATATATATATATATATATATATATATATATATATATATATATATATATATATATATATATATATATATATATATATATATATATATCATCAAACATAGGAAGTACATTGAAGAGAGAGAGTTTTAAGAGAAGGTCAACGCTTTGACGTGGCCTGTATTTATTTACTGAATATTTCCTCCTCATTCGGGAAAATATCAAAATGGAAGGACTGACAGAACCGTTCATTTCTTATTTGTAATTCATGTATTTATCTCAGGGGTGAGCGGAAGTGAATCATGTTGACAGTAGAATCCAGTTTATGAAAATGTATTTTGATACGTGATGTGGTTTTGCCTTTGTAATAATAGTTTGATAGCCGGCAGCTGAACTGAGTAAAAAATTGTATCCTGGCTCTGTATCTCGTATTTACCTCTTATTTTGTTTCCTTTATAAAATCCTAAAACCAGTGAATCTAAGGTTTGTTCGAGTCTCCTAAAAACATTAAACTAGTGAAACGTGCTCCGAAGTTTCTTCGGCTCAATCGAGTTTTCTGTGCAGCGTATAATCAAAGCCACCGAAAATAGATCTGTCTTTCGGTGGTCTCGGTATAATGCTGTGTGAGCCGCGGCCCATGAACTTCAACCACTGCCCGGTGGTGGCCTATCCAGACGCACGATTATGGCTAACTTTAACCTTAAATAAAATAGAAACTAGTGAGGGTAGTGGGCTGCAATTTGGTATGTTTGATGACAGGAGGGTTGATGACCAACATACCAATTTGTAGCTCACTAGCCTCAGTAGTTTTTAAGATTTGAGGGCGGACAGAAAGAAGTGCGGACGAACATACAAAGCCGGCACAATAGTTTTCTTTTCAGAAAACTAGAAATCAAGATTAAAAGTCCCCGCTGTCTGAAGACTGCTGGTCAGGGGGAACGCGACCCTATATGCTTAAGGTCAGCTGAGAAGAGGACATCGATTCGTAAGATAGCCGGGTATAGGGACCGATATCCCTTGTCGCCAGGGCGAGAGGTCTCTGTGCACTTAAAAAAGACTAAAATCTTGAGTTGTGTTTAAGAATTCTGCCGGGTCTTACAAATGGCAACATAAATTGTTTGGACGCCTTTGTCCCGGGCCTACGAGTGCTCGACACTTACATAAAGGCCTGATAATGTCTTGTTATGTGGGCCCCAAACCCCGAGGACCCCTCTGGACTTTCGAAGGAGGGTCGACGTTCCCCCCAACTGCTCCCTCTCCAAGGAACCACCACCCCCGAAACCTTTGTGGGACCCTCTTTGGCCCGGGTTCATACTATAGAGAGTGTCATGGTAGTTTTTCTCTCCGAGAAGCCAAATTGATTTCTGTGACTGGTTTATCTACAAGGACTGCTCGGGATTTTATGCATGGGTCTCACGGCCTGAAACGAAGCTTTTGAATGAGGGCGTTGCGTCTTTTCTGAAAGGGGTGTGTTTCAGGTTCAGATTCAGATTTTGTCTATTGACTCAGAATGAAATTATTCAGTGTGTTCAGTCGCTCGCTGACTGCGATGGTGGAAAACGAACCAAATAAGGAATGGGATGTTTTTACACCTCGGACACCCCGTAGGGGGGTAGTACCGTCAGTGCACCTCATGCTGTGCACCGTAGGCATTACTAAAGGTCCTTTGCAGCGTCCCTTCGGCCCCTAGCTGCAACACCTTTAATTCCTTTTACTGTGCCTCCATTTATATTACCTTTCTTCCATCTTGCTGTCCACCCTCCCCTAACAATTGATTCATAGTGCAACTGCGAGGTTATCCGCCTGTTAAACCTTTCAAATCTACCTACTCTCAATTTCCTTTCCAGCGCTGAATGACCTCATAGGTCCCAGTGCTTGGCCTTTGGCTTAAACTCTATATTGTATTCTATTCTATTATACACCTCGGACAAAGAAGTTATTTTTCCAGGTAGAGTTTGTTGGTTGGTTGGCACAATTACACAGAAATTCGTGTGCTGGATTTTACTAAAATTTAACCAAATTTGCGCTACATGATTAGCTACAGACCCTTGGGTTGAGGGAGAGATAGGAATTATAGCTTTTGGGGATCAAAACCTTTTGTTCTAGAAGCGGATCACTTGTCGTTGTGGAATTTTACGGCCTCTGAAATGTCCTCAAGAAATTAAGGGCTTTTTGTTAACTTTTTCAATTAATGTTTTTTTAAGGTGATTCTTGAATTCCTCGCCTCGATTCGAGGCCTGGCGTGTACCATGGGATTACCAGAGTAGGAGAAACATTATTATTATTATTATTATTATTAAAGATAAAACCTATTCTTATGGAACA